>NC_139023.1:104656648-104903133 GCF_964662115.1 Mustela nivalis
GGAAGTGGGGTGGGAGCAGAAAGGAATGGGGCACTGTGCAGTTTTGACTTAATACCCCGCCTTCAGCTCCGCATCTCACTGCAGACTTCAGTTTGCCTTGTGTCCTTGAAGTAAAATTCTCTCTGGTTCAGTAGTCTCAAAGGGTGAATCTCCGAGAGTCATGTGGGGTGTTTGCCTTGCTGCATTGTCTTAGGAGCAAAGAGCTGGGGTTCTGATTGCTCCTTAATAAACTTAAAATGAATTCTCTTATTTTTAGTTTCATGCTTCACCTGTTCGAGGTACTTGGTGCCTTCATTTCCTAAACTTCTCTGAAGTTCTGAGCCCCACATCACTTTGTTTCTTGTTGACTTTTTTTCTCATAGGAAGTCAGTTCGACTACATCCTCCACTTTTCATTTTCTAAAATAAGTATCTCCATGTTGTCATACAATCTCCCATTCTTTTTGTCCTGTGACATGATGACTCCTTTATTTATTTATTTTAAGGAGTTTTAGGAGGGGCTACAGATAAGTATATATGTCCAGTCTGCTGTATTTCTTTCCTTTTTTTTTTTTTTTTGGCCTTACTTATCTATCTATTTACTTATTTTTTCAGTGTTCCAAGATTCATTGTTTATGCACCACACCCCAGTGCTCCATGCAATACGTGCCCTCCTTAATACCCACCACCAGGTTCATTCAACCCCCCAAGCCCCCTCCCCTCCAAAACCCTCAGTTTGTTTCTCAGAGTCCACAATCTCTCATGGTTTGTCTACCCCTCTGATTTCCCCCAGCTCACTTCTCCTCTCCATCTCCCAGTGTCCTTCGTGTTATTCCTTATGCTCCACAAGTAAGTGAAACCATATTGTAGTTGACTTATTTCACTCAGCATTATCTCCTCCAGTCCTGTCCAGTTGATACAGCTCTGCTGTATTTCACCACAAAGCTATTTGCTGTTTAAAATCATAGTAGTTCATAAAATAGAAATGGGTTACTTTCCTGTACGTGGTTATATTAGCCATTAGTTAAAACTGAAAACTACATAAGTAATAAAATGATATAAGAGATTATTTTCATTGATTTTGATCGACTGCTGTTTATGAAAAAGCTGGTTTAGTGAAGGGCACGTGATGCCCCTAGACTGTGGTGAAGGAGAATTCTGGGTAGGGCTGGGCTGTCAGTGGAATTTGCTCTGGATCCGGCTCAACACTTCTTGCCCCATGCGCCATTTTACCTGGCTCTAGTCTTTGTGTTGGAAACGTCCCAAAAGCTGATACCTGAATCCTCTCTGAATTTAGCCCACACTTCACCAGTATTAACTCTACTTTTACGCATCTCTAGTGAATCTTTTGAAATTTTCAAGAATCTCTCTTCTAAAATCTTTTCATTAGTCTGCAAAATTCCCACTCTTACCTTTGCTTCCTTTAGTGAGACGGAGGTCTTTCTTTGGAATCTGTGACCTTTGCTATCTCACCTCCTCGTTTAAGTCCTGAAAACTGCTCTGTTTCCTCTTCTGCTCTCCACCTCTTCATTGTATCAGGACTTGTATTCTTTATCTTTTCTTAAGGCCAGTTCCTCCAAATGTGTTCATCTTTCCCACAGCTTCTTCCTGTTTCCATTGACCTTTCCTGAATTTCTCCTTCTCTCCATGTCCACAAACATGCTTGAGGCCTTTTTACCCTAACATATTCTTCTTTTCCTGACTCTGCTTCTCCCCAAGATTTCCCAACCTTACTCCTTCCCTACACTCTGCAGCTTCTTGAAAGACTAGTTAATACTGAAGACTCTGTGTCAGACATTTTCTTCAGTGCTTCACATACAGTAACTCATTTACTCCTTACAGTAACAGCCTTGTGACATAAGTATGGTAATTATCTCCATGTTAACGATGTGGAAAGTGATGTACAGGGAAGTTAAGTAACTTGACCAAGGTCACACACATACCAAGTTAGGGTTTAAACCCAGACATCCTGATCCATGGACCCATCTGGTTAACCCTTACTCTGTGCTACTCTATTATTTCCGTCTGTGAGCTAGTCTTCATGTGCACCTTCCTCTTTTTCATCATTTCCTCAAGTATTTAATCATGTATAAAAAAAATCAGTACTCTTTATCTAAAATTTCCCTTTGGGGTGATTTTTCTAGATAGTACACTACTTTCTTTTTCCTTTTCTTTTTTTTTTTTAAAGATTTTATTTATTTGACATAGAGAGAGAGACAGCGAGAAAAGGCACATAAGCAGTGGGAGTGGGAGAGGGAGAAGCAGGCCTCTTGGTGAGCAGGAAGCCTGACGCCAGGCTTGATCCCAGGATTCTGGGATCATGACCTGAGCCGAAGGCAGATGCTTAACTACTGAGCCACCCAGGCAGCCCCAACAGTGCGCTATATTCTTAACACTCATTCTCATTTTTTTTGAGATGTTCCTGTAGTTTAGTACATATTTGAGTACTTATTGTTGACTGAAAGCTAGGAATATAAAGGCAAATTTTTCACTGGAAGCCATTCCCTCTGTTTTGGAATTGCTCATTAGGTAGTGTCTGTGATGCTGTACTAACCTTCTCCTGCCATTTTAGCTACTACTTTTCTGGTGCTTTCTCTGTATCTCCTTTTGCTTGCAGGGCAGCTAAATGTGGAGGAGGAAGCAAGGGTTTTGCAGTTACATGGGCCAGTGTTCACATCTCAGCAGTAAAATGTTCATTCTTATGATACAGGGAAAATCAGTTCACATCTCTGGCCTTTGTTTGCTCTTCTGTTAAATGATGAGCAGAAATATTTATGCTAATACATTTTTATGCAAATGGAATAATTTGTTACAGGTTAACTGTGTACCAGTGTCTGGTGCGCTATATGCATGTGATAAGTACATTATTTCTCTTCTCCTGATTGTCATTTTTTTGGTTTGTTTTTATTTTGTTTTGTTAATTCCTTTTTTATTAACTTACAATGTATTATTTGCCCCAGGGGTACAGGTCTGAGAATTGCCAGGCTTGCACCCTTCATAGCACTCACCATAGTACATACCCTCCCCAATGTCCATAACCCAACCATCCTCTCCATACCGATCCTCCCCCAGCAACCCTCAGTTTGTTTTGTGAGATTAAGAGTCTCTTATGGTTTGTCTCCCTCCAGATCCCATCTTGTTTCATTTTTTCCTTCCCTACCTCCCAGACCCCCCACTCAGCTTATCAAATTCCTCATATCAGGGAGGTCACATGATAATTGTCTTTCTCTGATTGACTTATATCGCTCAGTGTAATACCCTCTAGTTCTCTCCATGTCGTTGCAAATGTCAAGATTTCATTTCTTTTGATGGATGTATAATATTCCATTTGTGTGTGTGTGTGTGTGTGTGTGTGTGTGTGTATACACTATATATAATAAAGAATATTATATACACTATATATGTAATAAAGAAGACTACACACACACACACACACACACACCCCACATCTTCTTTATCCATGCATCTGTTGATGGACATCTAGGTTCTTTCCATAGTTTGGCGATTGTGGACATTGCTACTGTAAACATTTGGGTGCACGTGCCCCTTCGGATCACTGCATTTGTATCTTTAGGGTAAGTACCCAGTAGTGCAATTGCTGGGTCATAGGGTAGTTCTATTTTCAACTTTTTGAGGAACCTCCATGCTGTTTTCCAGAGTGGTTGCACCAGCTTGCATTACTGCCAACAGTGTAGGAGGGTTCACCTATCTCCACATCCTTGCCAGCATCTGTCATTTCCTGACTTGTTAATTTGAGTCATTTTGACTGGTGTGAAGTGATACATCATTGTGGTTTTGATTTGTATTTCCCTGATGCCAAGTAATGTGGAGCACATTTTCATGTGTCTGTTGGCCATCTGGATGTCTTCTTTGCAAAAATGTCTGTTCATATCTTCTGTTCATTTCTTGATTGGATTATTTGTTCTTTGGATGTTGAGTTTCATAAGTTCTTTATAGATTTTGGATACTAGCCCTTTATCTGATATGTCATTTGCACATATCTTCTCCCATTCTCTAAGTTGTCTTTTGGTTTTGTCAACTGTTTCCTTTGCTGTGCAAAAGCTTTTGATCTTGATGAAATAGTTCATTTTTGCCCTTGCTTCCCTTTGCCTTTGGTGATGTTTCTAGGAAGAAGTTGCTGCAGCTGAGGTAGAAGAGGTTGCTACCTGTGTTCTCCTTAAGGATATGGACGGATTCCTTTCTCACATTGAGGTCCTTCATCCATTTTGAGTCTGTTTTTGTGTGTGGTGTAAGGAAATGGTCCAGTTTCATTTTTCTGCATGTGGTTGTTCAGTTTTCCCAGCACCATTTGTTGAAGAGGCTGTCTTCTTTCCATTGGACATTCTTTTCTGCTTTGTCAAAGATTAGTTGACCATAGAGTTGAGGGTCTATTTCTGGGCTCTCTATTATGTTCCATTGATCTATGTGTCTGTTTTTGCGTCAGTACCATGCTGTCTTGATGATGGCAGCTTTGTAATAGAGCTTGAAGTCTGAAATTGTGATGCCACCAACTTTGACTTACTTTCTCAACATTCCTCTGGCTATTTGAGGTCTTTTCTGGTTCCATATAAATTTAAGGATTATTTGTTCCATTTCTTTGAAAAAAAAAAAAAAAGGATGGTATTTTGATAGGGATTGCATTAAACATGTAGATGGCTTTAGGGTAGCATAGACATTTTCCACAATATTTGTTCTTCCAATCCATGAGCATGGAACATTTTTCCATTTCTTTGTGTCTTCCTCCATTTCTTTCATGAGTACTTTATAATTTTCTGAGTACAGATTCTTTGCATCTGTGGTTAGGTTTATTCCTAGGTATCTTATGGTTTGAGGTGCAATTGTAAATGGGATCAACTCTTTAATTTCTCTTTCTTCGGTCTTGTTGTTGGTGTATAGAAATGAAACTGATTTCTGTGCATTGATTTTATATCCTGACACTTTACTGAATTTTTGTACAAGTTCTAGCAGATTTGGAGTGGAGTCTTTTGGGTTTTCTACAAAGTATCATATCATGTGTAACAAGTGATAGTTTGACTTATTCTTTGCTGATTTGGACACCTTGAATTTCTTTCTGTTGTCTCATTGCTGAGGCTAGGACTTCTAGTACTGTGTTGAATAGCAGTGGTGATAATGGACATCCCTGCTGTGTTCCTGACCTTAGCAGAAAAGCTCTCAGTTTTTCTCCATTGAGAAAGTTATTTGGTGTGGGTTTTTCATAGATGGCTTTGATGATATTGAGGTATGTACTATCCCTACACTCTATCCCTACACTTTGAAGAATTTTGATCAAGAAAGGATGCTGTACTTTGTCAAATGCTTTTTCAGCATCTATTGAGAGAATCCTATGGTTCTTGTTCTTTCTTTTATTAATATATTGCATCACATTAATTGATTTGCGGATGTTGAATCAACCTAGCAGCCCTGGAATAAATCCCACTTGGTCATGGTGAATAATCCTTTTAATGTACTGTTGGATCCTATTGGCTAGTATTTTGGTGAGAATTTTCACATCTGTGTTCATCAAGGATATTGGAAATTCCAATAAATAATAAATAATAATTAATAAATTAATAATAAATAATTCTCTTTTTTGAGGGGGTGTTTGTTTGGTTTTGGGATCAAGGTAATGCTGGCTTCATAAAATGAGTTTGGAAGTTTTCCTTCCATTTCTATTTTTTTGGAATAGTTTCAGGAGAATAGGTATAAATTCTTCTTTAAATGTTTGGTAGAATTACCGTAGGAAGCCGTCTGGCCCTGGGCTCTTGTTTGTTTGGAGATATTTATTTATTTATTTATTTATTATTTTCAGCATAACAGTATTCATTATTTTTGCACCACACCCAGTGCTCCATGCAATCCATGCCCTCTATAATACCCACCACCTGGTACCCCGACCTCCCACCCCCTGCCCCTTCAAAACCCTCGGATTGTTTTTCAGAGAGATTGTTTAGTCTCTCATGGTTCACCTCCCCTTCCAATTTTTGATGACTGTTTCAGTCTCCTTACTGGCTATGGGTCTGTTCAGGTTTTCTGTTTCTTCCTGGTTCAGTTGTGGTAATTTATATGTCTAGGAATGCATCCATTTCTTCCAGATTGTCAAATTTGCTGGCGTATAGCTGTTCATAATATGTTCTTATAATTGTATTTCTTTGGTGTTGGTTGTGATCTCTTCTCTTTCATTCATGATTTTGTTAATTTGGTCCTTTCTCTTTTCTTTTTGATAAGTCTGGACAGGGGGTTACCAATCTTATTAATTCTTTCAAAGAACCAGCTCCTAGTTTCTTTGATTTTTTTCCTGTTTTTTTTTTTTTTTAAATTTGTTTGTTTGTTTCTATTTCTCTGACTTCTGCTGTGTTTGTTTCTTTTTCTCTGACTTCTCTTCTCCTGCTGGGTTTAGGCTTTCTTTGTTGTTCTTTCTCTAGCTTGTTTAGGTGTAGGGTTAGGCTGTATACTTGAGACCTTTCTTGTTTCTTGAGAAAGGCTTGTATTGCTATGCATTTTCCTCTCAGGATTGCCTTTGCTGTGTCACACAGATTTTGAACCGTTGTGTTTTCATTATCATTTGTTTCCATGAATTTTTTCAGTTCTTCTTTAATTTTCTGGTTGACCCATTCATGCTTTAGAGCTCACTCCTCGGCTCCATCTCTGAGCTGGCTTCCCCACTCTAAGACCTGCAAGCTCTGCTACACTCAGATGCTCCCAATCCTTCTGTGACCCCACGGGACCTGAGACCACACTGTCTCTGTGAGGGCTCCACCCCTGCTCTTTCTCTAGAGTGAGGTCCCTCAGTGGAGCTGACTAATAAAAGTTTGGATTTTGTGCTCTGTTGCTCCACCACTTGCCGGGAGCCAGCCCCTCCCACTGCATTCTGTCTTTCTGTCGCTTCAGATTTACTACTCTGCACGTCCTACCTTTCAGAATGTGGTCAATTTTGTGTTTCTAGAATTGCTGCTCTTCTTCTCTTCAATTCCCTGTTGGGTTTGTTGGTGTTCGGAATGGTTTGATAATTATCTAGTGGAACCCCTGTGACCTGATGTCATCTCAGTCCGCTACTCCTCCGCCATCTTGACTCTGGATCTCATTCGTCAGTTTTTATCCTTCTCTTTACTTAATTTTTAATCATAGCGATCTTATCAAATCCTATCACTTGAACTTTCAGTCGTCTGGAAATAACTTCTAAATTTATATAATTATTTATACATCATCCTTTACGAAGCCATAAAGGCTTTTGAATCTATTTGCATTTTCCATTGGGAAACACAGAGTAACACACTGAGAGGATAAAACATACAGAATTTCATTCCTTCTTATCTTTATTATTTACCTTTTTAACAATTTGAGTACTTTTTCTAAAAACTAAAGTTTGATTTATATATATATATATATAAAGATTTTATTTATTTGTTTGACAGAGGGAGACATAGCAAGAGAGGGAACAGAAGCAGGGGGAGTGGGAGAGGGAGAAGCAGACTCTGTGCTGAGCAGGGACCCCGACACTGGGCTCTATTCTAGGACCCTGAGATCATGATCAGATGCTTAATGACTGAGTCACCCAGGTGCCCCTAAAATTCGATTTTTAAAACTTGAAGGCCATCTGGTAATAAAGATAAGCTTCTGAATGTAAATGCTTGCAAGTCAGACATTAACTTTCTGGTAAATAGACTATGAGAACGTGAAACATTTATTCTCATTTAATGGAGTAGAACTTTAAAGTCTAATTTAATTTGCCATTTGAATGATATTATCAGTTTTTGCACCCCAGATTCTCTGTCATAGTTGTTCAGTTATGTACTTTAAGTCCAGTTGTATCTTCACACTATGAACATCAGTTCGTTTGAAAGGACATTCCTAAGGATGTTCTTTTTTTTTTTTTTTTAAAGATTTTATTTATTTATTTGAGAGAGAGACAGTGAGAGAGAACATGAGCGAGGAGAAGGTCAGAGAGAGCAGCAGACTCCCCGTGGAGCTGGGAGCCCGATGTGGGACTTGATCCCGGGACTCCGGGATCATGACCTGAGCCGAAGGCAGTTGTCCAACCAACTGAGCCACCTAGGCGTCCCCCTAAGGATGTTCTAAAAGGAAATTCCTAAGGAGGAACTTAGGGTTATCTGCTGTGACTCATTAAATGAGCCAGTCATTTGGACATCTAGAACATACCTGATTTCACACAAGGAAGCTGGTGTCATCAGAGGCAGACATATTAAATCATAATGAAAAGTGTTGGTACTGCCAGCTACTTACTAGACCAGCTGAGAGGATCAAATAAGTTAATATATATGAAACTGCTTTGAAAGGTAGCCAAACCTATACTACTTAACCTGTTTGAAAGACAGTTGCTTAATGGTTTCAGTCAGGGACTGCTATGCTATCCAATCAAAAGGGGAATATATTAGTTTCCTGATAAACATTTAAATGGTTACTATTTTTTTAAAGATTTTATTTTATTTGACAGAGATTACAAGTAGGCAGAGAGACAGGCAGAGAGAGAGAGGAGGAAGCAGGCTCCCTGCTGAGCAGAGAGCCTGATGTGGGGCTCCATCCCAGGACCCTGGGATCTTGATTTGAGCCTATGGCAGAGGCTTTAACCCACTGAGCCACCCAGGCGCTCCTAAATGGTTACTATTTTTGTGGAGTTTATAATTTTAATCAATTGATATGTGCTGTCAGCTTCATGAAAATATAATTAAAATATGATGCAGTTTGACTTTTGGGTATAATTTGTAGATTTTTAGGGCTTTTTTTCTCTTTTTTATAGAGATACACAATCTATTTTCTGTTGACTGAATGAATATCTTGAAGTAAAAAGACAAGAGAGAGAAGATGTTCAAAGACTTTCCAGTAGAAGTCTTCTCAGTCTCCCTAGAAATTTCCAGAAATATCTGACAATTTCTTATCCCACATAGTGTTTGCCAAAGAATCCTTTAAAATACCCTCAAAAGGTCCAACTCAAAGCAGACAGAAGCCTTTTAAGAGTTTTCAGATAAGATGCCCCAAACATCTTGGTTTTGAACTTGATTTATAAAACACAGAGTGAGATAGCAAACAGAAGATCTGTTTAATGTTGGTGGCAAAGAAGGAAAGACAAATTTGATAAAAGTTGCAGTCTGTATTTGTCAGTGTTGGCAAGAGTTGGTCCTCTGGTGTTGAAAGACCGAAAATGAGGGGATGAACCTAAGTTACAGAAAAGATTATGGTGTGAATGACAATAATGAGGCAGTTGGGAAGAGATCCCTGGGAAGCAGGGGTGGGCAGAAAGGAGGATAAATGATTAAATTTTGTCTAAATAAACATTTTTGTCAAGAAAAAACATACAGAAATATGAACAGGTCACCAATGTAAAGCTCTATACCTTTTTACAAAGTAAATTCGTTCCCAGAACCACCACCTACACCATGAAAAGGACATCACCAGCAATTCAAAAATCTCCTTTGTCCTCTTTCCAGTGATTGTACCCTTTCCTCCCAAAGGGAACGGCTGTGAGTTCTAGCATTATACAGTGGATTTTCGTAAAGTATGTAATGTTTTGTATCTGCCGACTTTTGCTCAGTATTTATGTTTTTGCTCATAGTAGTCATTTGCTCATTTTCATTGCTTTATAGTATTCCTGCAGGCATAGATCAGTCACATCAGTGTCATTATCGTGAATTTATTAAATTACCATATCTATTTATGCTCATCTATTTCTTATACATCGATATATCTACAAGATATATTGAATTTCACATTTTAAAAACTGAAGGGCATGTGGGTGGCTCAGTTGTTAAGCATCTACCTTGGGCCCAAATCATGATCGTAGGATCGTGGGATTGAGCCCTGCATCGGGCTCTCTGCTCTGCAGGAAGCCTGCTTCTCTGTTTCCCACTCTCCCGGCTTGTGTTCCCTCTCTCACTGTGTCCCTCTCTGTCAAATAAATAAATAAAATCTTCAAAAAAAAAAAAAAACTGAGTGAAAATAGTATTTTGGACATTTTATTTTTCAACTTGCTTTTCTTTGGCCCATATTTTAGTACTTCTGTTATTAGTTCATTCCTTTTAACTGCATGATGTTACTACTACTTGTTTATTTATTTCCTCTGACATTGATAATTCTTTTTTTACTTTTTTGCTATAACAGCAATGCATATTCTTTTTTTTCTTTTTCTTTCTTTCTTTCTTTCTTTTCTTTTTTTTTTTTTTTTAGAGAGAGAGGTAGGGCAGAGGCAGAGGGAGAGAAAGAATCTTAACTAGGCTCCACATCAGCGTGGAGCCTGTTGCTGGACTTGATCTCACCACCCTGAGACCATGACCAGAGCTGAAATCAAGAGTTGGAAATTTAACTGACTGAATCACCCAGGCGCCACTGCAATGTATTCTTACCATATGTCATTGTGTCTGCACGTAGAGGTTGTCTAGGGCTGAGGTGGGTGCCAGTGACATTTCTGGCAGAACAATTCTTTGTGTTAAAGTGCCCTGTGCATTGAAGGATATTAAACATTTAAGACTCCCGGGGTGCTATTTGTCAGATGTAGGACTCCAGTCACTAATGACAATGGAAAAATAGCCTCCATTACCCTCACATTTCTCAATGCCCTTGGGTGATATTAGGTAGTTTCTGATTCAGAATCATTGATCTAGAGCTCTTCTCAATTGGAGTTTTGTGAGACAAGTTTTGTGAGACAAGAAAATGATTTAAAATGATTGTTTTCTCTTGTCTTTTGAGGATGGTACATAGTATCATTCTATATGCACAGAAGAGAAAATAATTTATTATGCATGATGGATACCTTAAGGCATTAAGACGTGTCTTTCAGAACATCTGTGAGAAAGACTGGTCTGTATAGCTAGAATTATAAGAAATGGGTCATAAGGTAGGCACACAGATAATTTTATTGAATAACAACAAATTGTCTCCCAGCTGTTACTATTATTATTATTTTTTACATTCGTATCAACAGCAGAAGAGAGTTCACATTTTTTTCACATCTTTAGTAATACTTGGGAATTTCAGGCTTCAAAAAATTTTTTGCCCATTTTCATGGGTTTGAAATCTTATCTTTTTGTGATTTTCTTTGTATAATTCTGATTACTGGTGAAGTTGAGTATCTCATTATCTGCTTATTGGTCATAAGTTTATTTTTGTGTTTTCTGTTCAACTATTCTACATCTTGTTGAGTTTTTTAATCGATTCACATTTTAAAGAAAAAATTATTCTGATGCTTGTTAAAATGGTGAAGAGGATTTGAGTCCAGGTTATTGCAATACAGTTCTACTCTGTAGAGGACGGGGATTGGACTCAACTTGGACTATAGAAAGGGCAGCTGGGGATTTGTAGCTAATGAGCAGAGTGGGGCTCAGTGGATAGGAAATCACTAACAGGAGGCATCAAGGGTAGGGGAGCTCTCAGAAATCTGACTCTGCGGATTCTTGCTACTACTGGAACTTGCAAGGACACAGAAGCCCAGGATTGAGGCTTGGTGAGAAGAGGGCTCAGAGGAGACTGAGAGAGGGTTGGTCAAGGAGTCTTTGTTATTTGTAGGTATTTTACATATATTCTGGATCCTAATCTTCATTGAGTAAATGAGTTACACATATATTCTCTAAGTCTGTGACTTTTCTGTTCACTTAGTTTGTATTTTATTTTTAAAAGGTATTACTTTTAATGGCATCAGTAAATTAATATCTTCTTCAGGTTTTCTTTTCTTCTGGGTTTGTTTAAAAAACCTTCCCTTGCCAAAGTAAAGAAGGTATGTTTCCATACTTTCCTCTATAAGTTTAATTTTCCATGTGGAATTTATTTTTATAGATTATAAAAGAAAAAGATCTAGTTTTTTTTTCTGTATAAATAAGTTGTTATCTTAGCTTCTTTATTGAATAGATCAGTGTATCTCTACCATATATCAAGTTTCTTTCCTTCTTCTAAAGGTTTTATTTTTAAAATTTATTTTAAAGGCTTATTTTATTTATTTGGCAGAGAGAGACACAGCAAGAGAGGGAACACAAGCAAGGGAGTGGGAGAGGGAGAAGCAGACTTTCTGTTGAGCAGGAAGCCTGATATGGGGCTCAGTCCCAGGACCTTGGGATCCTGACCTGAGCCGAAGGTAGATGCTTAATGACTGAGCCATGCAGGTGCCCCAACCCCCTGCCCATTTTAGAATCTTTGTTTTCTGATCATATCTTCATCGGAGATAAAATGCATAAAATGCTGTCCTCTTTCTAGTTGACATGTGCTTATAAACCTGGGATATGATCCCACAACTTTGTACAAAGTCTGAGCTGCTCCATACTTGGCCATTGAACTTAACTTTGAGTTCACACACAGTTCTGTCCACTGCTACTCCGATTTAATCTCATTGCTCCTCCGGAACATGGTATGTGTGATAATGTGGTAGTAGCAGTAATATGATTTAATATTTACTGCATACCTTATACATTACTTTTTAAGTATTTCATTTAATCCTGGTAATAATCCTGACTGGTGGAGATTTTTCCAATTTACAAATGAAGACATTGTAACAAAGTAAAGTAATCTGATTAGTTGTCAGAATCAGATTTTAAACTCAAATCCAACTGACTCAAAGTTTTATTTTTTAAAAAATTTTTTAAAGGTTTTTTTTTTTTTTAAAATATTTTATTTATTTGACAGAGAGAGAGAGAGAGAGAGATCACAAACAGGCAGAAAGAGAGAAGGGGAAGCAGGCTCCCTGCCAAGCAGATAGCCCAATGTGGACTTGATCCCAGGACCCTGAGATTATTACTTGAGCAGAAGGCAGCGGCTTAACCCCTGAGCCACCCAGGCACCCTGACTAAATTTTAAACATTACTAATCAGTTACATCTACTGAATAATACTGTAGTTCAGAAATGACACAAACATAGAAAATAACTTATTTATTCATTGAGTCTTTCACCCTGATTGAAGACTCCTGAATTCTGAAAGCAGAAAAATTAACTCTTATAGATTATCCATATTTGGTCATAGTATAGAAAACAACAACAACAAGTCCAATAAAATCTAACACTGAGAACAACACTTAGTAAATTCTGAATAGGAAGGAATTTTCTTAATCTAATTAAAGATATCTATTTTAAAAAACACTGAAGCAAGCAATCTACTGACTTTGGAAGTATTCCTATCAAAGTCAAAAACAAGACAAAATGCTGACCATCACAACTTCTTCTCAGCATTATCTCAGGAATCCTCATCAGTGTAATGAGACAAGAAAAATAAGAGTTTTTTTGACAATTGGAAAAGAAGGATAAAATGTCCTTACTTGTTCTTCAATGTCAACAGAGAAAATCCAAAAGAATAAGTAAATAAAATACAAAAAATAATGGGGTGCCTGGGTGGCTCAGTGGGTTAAAGCCTCTGCCTTCGGCTCGGGTCATGATCTCAGGGTCCTGGGATCGAGCCCCATATCAGGCTCTCTGCTCAGCAGGGAGCCTGCTTCCCCCCCTCTCTCTGCCTCTCTGCCTACTTGTGATCTCTGTCTGTCAAATAAATAAATAAAATCTTAAAAAGAAATACACGAAACAGTAAGAGAACTCAGCAGTGCTGCAGAATACAGTTACTATATGAAATCTGTCATTTCTGCATATCAGTAATAGCCAATTAGAAAATACAGTAGGGGAACTGGTTCAGTTCAAATGCGACTCTTGATTGATTTCTCTTGTAAGCTTATGCCCCACGTTGGGTGTATAGATTACTTAAAAATAAAAATCTTTAAAAAAAGAAAAAGAAAAATATAGTAGGAAAAGAATACTAAGAATATCTGCAAAGCTACAAAATAATTAGGAATAAATCTAAATGAACAGTTTGAAGAGGTTTATATGGAAAATTATAAAACAAGGAAAATCTGAAATATTATAAAGATGTCAGCTGTTCCTCAATTGATCTCTAAGTTCATTCAAAGTCAATAAAAATCCCCCAAATCACATTTATATGGAAGAACAAGGTTAAGTTTCAGTGGGGGGTAAAAAAAAACCAGGGTGAGGAGTCTTGTCTTAGTCACTGTTTACTACAAACTATAATATTAGGGTAGTGTGGTATTGGGCCCCCAAAACTCATTTTTAATATGTATAAACAAAAGAGAATAGAAAGCCCAGATATAGACACATTGATATACAGAAACTTGGGTAACGCCTGGGTGGCTCAGTTGTTAAGCGGGAAACCACTTCTCCCTCTCCCACTCCCCTGCTTGTGTTCTCTCTCTTGCTGTCTCTCTGTTAAATAAATAAAATATTAAAAAAAAAAAGATTCAAAAGTAGATGGCTAACTTCAGTGCAGGAGCAATTTATACCTAAGAGTTATATTAATGAAGGTGTCTAGAATAGAGGAGGAGAGCAGAATTTCCATGACAGTTTGCAGAGAACAAAACCAAGTAGCAAGTTTGAATAAAAGATCTGGAGGTAGTTGAATCAAAAAATTTTTTTTTTTTTTTGCTTACCTTTCAGAAGAAATGTCCCAAAGTCAAGGTTCATTAGAAGAGACTTTGGTGGACAGAGTCCTGTATACTAGGCAATGCTATCTTCAGGGACATTAGAGAGAAAAAGTGGATGAAGATGGCCAGAGCCTGGGGTGGAATGGGGTGGTGCTGTGTTTCCATCTGTGAAAGAAGACCCCCAATGGGTCCCCAGTATAGTAAATCCTCCTCAATGAGTCTTTGTTTACAGTAACCCTAGCACAGGGTAATGAAGGAGAACAATGGATCAGCGTCCCCAGCAATGAGTTTATTTGAAGATGGAGAACTGGTGTGGGATGGGGAGAGAAACTGTGGGAAGAATTTTCAAGAAAGATGAGATCTGGAGGATCTGCTCTGATGACTGGAGCTATGGGTGAGGAGACAGTTCTGAGGGATATTTAGAAGTGGTGCCAAATGTGTTCTGAATAATTCCTTCCTCAGTGTTTTTGAAAAGGCTTTGGAAAAGAATACATACATTTTTCAATGCTTCTGAAGCCAGATATAGCTACTTTTGGAGGCATTATTATGCTGCAGTGGGCTATAAGGAGAGGAAATGCCAGATTTAATAAGTACAGAAAAAGACTAGAAAAATGAACTATTTTAAGGAGTTTGTCATTGAAGGGAAGAATGAGATTTGGGAAATGCAAGGGAGATTTCCTACAGGGAGGAAAGTTGAGTAGACAGGGAGAACTTGAAGAGCAGAAGAGAATGGAAGTCATGGGAAGAATATCGGTTGGAGCAAATTCTTAGAAAAGGAACGAAGAGGGAATTAGAACACAGATGGAGCTGTTGATCATGAAAAGGTGCAGGGGGTCCCACTCTAAGATGGAGTGGAAGGTGGAGAAAGTGTCTGTGGGTAGAGGAGAAGGAGTGTATGTCAGATGGCTTCCATCTCAGGCAGGTGGGAAATGGTGGAAGAATGTGGGTTTGGGGAAAAATGGAAAAGGTTTGGACTGGACTCTGTTACTGTGGTGATCGTAACAGATTGTAGCAGATTGCTGAGCAAAAAGGCAGAATTCTCAGAAGTCTCAGTAAGGACAGTTGAGCCCGTGTCCTTACTTTCAGGGATGGACATGTTGACCTTCACAGCCTTGTGTGGAGCCCACAGACTTGGGCACTACTCTCTACAGATGTGAGACAGAAAGCAATAGGCCATCTGGGTGGAGTCTCAGATTATTACAAACAGGGAGAATGACATGCCTGCTACTTTCAGAGGGCTGACGGGTTCAGGGAGCCAGGCAGCCACATATGGAAATAGTTTGGTTTGACATTGAAGTTCCAGAAACATCATTTGGACTCCATCTCTTGGAAGGCTGTTTCTACACAGATTTTTCGTTTCTTCTAGTCTGTAAAACCTAGCCAGTATTAGGGAGAGCAATCCATTTGTATGCATGTCAGATTTCTATTACTTGTCACTCTCGAGTAATTCACAGCAAGGATGGTGCTGGTGGTAGTTGGTGTTGTGATGGTGGTGGTACCTATCACGTGCAGGGAGTATTCTCAGTACTTAACAAATATTATTCAGGTACAACCTTGATTGGTAGGTGTGATGGGGTGATCTCCATTTTCACAGATGAGGAAAATGAGTTTGAATTTACTCAATTCAATGAAGTCAGAGTTTACTTGAACTAAATTCAGTCATGCTCAAAGTTCTTCTAACAGAGCTAAGCTGCTTCCTGATTTGCATGCTTCTCATCAGCTACAATGACTACTTCTAATGAAATCCAAATATAAATAAATTTTTGTGAGGAAAAAAAATTCTCACCTACTTGACAAGCACCTACCATGTACTTGGTCCTCTTTAAAGGTCTTAGAGACAAGTGAAAAAAGTTACAACACAGTGCGATGAATGCTGTAGGTGTACACGTGGTGACAAGAAAGATGTGGCATGTTAGGGTGGGAAGTGAGGCAAGTGATGTGGGCATGGGTGCTTTCCTGAGATGATGCTTGTACCATCTTAGCAAGGGCGGGTTGGAGGTTACTAAGTAAATAAGATTTGATGAGATGGTCACCAAGCTGCAGAGGATACTTCCAATTATGATTTTAAACATTTGGCCATTTCAAATTTTGAAAAATTCAGGGAAGTTTGCCTATAGAACATTCTGAAGCATTTCCCCCAGGAAGCTGTTTGATGAAGCGTGTTAACTTTTGCAACAGAAGAATATACATACTCACCAATTATTAAATATAATTTAAAGCGATTCTTAAACCCACTGAATTGCTTCTGTAACCTCCCAGCTAATCTGCTCTGATGTAGAGAGACAGTTGACAAAAGAAAAGGAATGCCCAGGGTAAGAGTAGGTAGCACTTACGGTAGGTGCTTTACAGCTATTATTATGTTTGGTTCTTACAACAGCCCTGTAAAATAGGTATTAAATTAATTTATGCTTGAGTAACTTAAGGACTCTTAAGTCACTCACTCAGGTTCAACCAGATAATAAGTGGCAAAGCTATGATGAAATCCCTTCCTGGGGTTCTGAGTCCCAAGTCCATGTTCCTTCCACACACGTGAGACTAAGTTCCTAATGGAACATTGCTGGGATCAGTTCCAATTCCTAACAGTTAACTTACAGGTGAACTTCTGGAATATAACTTGTAGTGAGTTGAGGATTGCCTGCATAGTAAAATCTCCTTAATTTTGACTCTACTAATCTGTCATAGCTGATGAATTATGATTTGTTAAAATTTTGTTTATATGCCTGTGAGCTGGGCTGTAGAGTATCTTGGCAGCATCTGTAAAAATTGCTTTTAAACAATTTGTAGGCAAGATGCACCTAATAAGGTTTTTAAGTTATCTAAAGAAATAATAGCCAAGTTATTATTATGTAATTGAAATACTATACTAGTCTCATCCATATAATATGGCCGATGGCTTAAGGACGTCTCACCCTGCACCATGCTTGCTGTGGGAGCCATTCCTTGGTGTGAGTTCTAGAAAGCAGTAATAGTGTATTTATCTAAACATGCTCTATACTAAATTGCTTTCACTAATCAAACAGGACTTATCCCTATTTAGAAGAATTAATGAGGTTTTACTCAATTAGGCTTGATGTCAAGTTAATTTTCCCCCTGTTAGTATAATGAAGAATTGCTGGGTTGCTCTGTCATGCATGCTGATTGAGAAAAAAAAAATAGAGAATGAATGCCAACACATTTTCCTTCTGATAAGTGACGAAAAAATTTGAGAGGTTCAAGTAAATTATTCCAGTCTCATCCGAAAGTTGCTTAATTCTATTGTGTAGAAAGCCCATTGCAAACCAACATAAGCAATGGAAGAATTTTAAATACATATTCTGTTGCTGGTTTCTTTAACATCAGGTTTTTCAAAATTTTGTAAAGGTTGCACTATAAAGGATGTTTTTGTCATAAATACTGGACTTGCCAACATGTGTCTGTCTTTTCTTTGACTTCTGCTATTTGCTCATTTGAAAATATTTATAAATTACTATATTCTTTGCATGCTACATCATGCAGTTTGGGAATAATGGATCAAGACCTGGTAAGTAATGTTTACTCACATGAATTGCATGATGGAAAATTTGTCAAAGCTTGAGTTGTTTTATTATAATAAATACAATTTATGTTCTAGGGAGAAGCAGTTGGGGAGGTAGATTTTATTCTATATTCAGTTATTCTAGGTTATCTTTATCCTGTATATTTCAAAATAAATATCCTAAGTTAGAAAGATTACAAAGTGAAAGCATCTTGTAAATGAAGTGTGGACTTGCCAAAATGTTTTTTGAGTTTGAGAGTACTACACTATAGAGTATTAGCAGATTGTTACACACACACACACACACACACACACACACACACACACACACACACACAGAGTCATCTGTAGATACTTACCTGTCTCTCTGTTCATACCTATTCAGTTTTATGTCTGAGGTACATGTCCATATCAAAAATATCACCCTTATAACTATTAATACTTCACTAACAATCTTAGTGAATAAAAAAATAATTACAGGTTTTGAAGACTGAATTAAGTGCTTTAATAGTGTTGTAACAACTATACCAAGTTAGAGTCAGATCACTGATTGGGTGATGAAATTCGATATTACTGTATGGCTGTTTTTTCATAGGGGATTTCAGTCTCTTTCTGAGGGTCTTATTCCAATTAAGTTAATAACTCATTTGTTTTAATTAACTGGTGACTTTCTGTCTGTAACTTTTCTTGGTATGTTAATCAGTGGACCAGATGATTCAGATGTATTAGAAGTTTTGAGTTCTTATGGGTAGGAAGGAGAAGGCCTAATGTGTGAGCTCCATTATTTTTAAAAAGATTGGGAAACTATTACTTTATATTTCTGTTAATCAGGTATAAGAGTATTAAAAGTAAAAAAAAATTTATTTTGTATTAAAAGTAAAAAAAGGAACAAAATTTATTTTACTGAATATTCTTTGTAGGAATATCAATTGCTTAATGAAAATGACTTTATTTACCTTTATAGCAACTTAGTGAAAGCACATTAAAGTGAAAATAAGTTCTATAGCTGAGAAAGCACCAAGAAAGATTATTTTTGCAGGATCAGTAAACCTTGAAATTCTGGTTTATATTCTGGTTGTAAAGTATGTATCAGAAAAAACGAAGCGAGGGATCATTGTTAATAGTTTTCTAGGCTGCAAAACAAATAGTTAAATCTAGAGATAGTTTTACTTTTAGGAAGTAAAATAGCAAAAATCTTTTACTGGGAAGAAATAGTCCGTATTTTCTCTGGGTTCTGTATATTTTTTGTGACTTTGACCAAAATTTCAGAGACATGCAACTTATATGTTAAAACAATAATACAGTAATGGCTGTATATATATATTTATTCACTTATAAAAGTAAATATAAAGATTTATTTACTTACTTGAGGGGGAGAGAATCTCAAGCAGACTCTGTGCTGAGTGTGGAGCCCACTGTGGGGCTTGATCCCAGGACTCCGAGATCATGACCTGAACTGAAATCAAAAGTCAGAAGCTTAACCAACTGAGCCACCCAGGTTCCCAGAGATTGGCAGTTTTATTTATTTAATTTTATTTTTTAAATGGATCAGGTATTAGATGCTTCTTTCTTTTTTTTTTTTTTAAGAGTTTATTTCTTTATTTGTCAGAGAGACTGCAAGAGAGGGAACACAAGCAGGGGTTTTGGGAGAGCGAGAAGAAGCAGGCTTCCCGCTGAGCAGGGAGCCTGATTCGGGGCTCAATCCCAGGACCCTGGGACCATGACCTGAGCTGAAGGTAGACACTTAACCAACTGAGTCACCCAGGCATCTCAAGAATAGCAATTTTAAATTGGGACTTTTGTGGTAACATTTCTTGTTTTGAAAGACATTCTAGTGTATAAGGCAAATCAGTGAAGGTGTATTAAAGGGCAAGAAGTGGTATTCATTAATTCATCTTGTCAGTCACTCACTTGTCATGTATCCTGTGACCCTTGCCCAGTGCTGGGCTCTGTTCTCTGCCCTCTTAACACTGTGGCAAGTTAGAAAATGGTCCTGCTTTCTGGCGCTCTATTCCAGTGGGACTCACAGCTCAGTATCCTAGGGTTACCCATGATGTTCAGGAAATTAAAACATGGTGGTGTGATGATGTCTGGGTGACGACTTTAGTAGTTCAGGTGGCCAGGAACACATTAAGTTAAACTTTGAACCTTAAGAAGCAGCTATCTGTGCAAAGATGAGAGAGAAAAAAGTCATGGTGGAGGGAATAGTCAGCACAGGTCTCTAGGGTGGGAGTTTGGTGGGTTTTAGGAATAGAAAGAAGGTCAGGGTAGCTAGGGCACAGTGGATGCTGGTAAAAAAGGGACCTGGAGAAAATTCAAGATGGGATTCTTTCCTCAAATTTTTACTGTATTTTGACATTTAAATATCTCAATAACCTCAAATAGGTGCCTTGTTCTAAAATTACATTTTGTTAAATGTAAAAACTTAGGAAGAGACAGTGAAGAAACCATGTACATTTTTCCATCCATAATGCCGTCTGTAAATAACAGATTGTGGATTTGAAAGCCCAAGGATGATGTCTTTTCCCCTCAATGACGGGAAGCATTTTCAGTGCGTATGAAGTGTTAGCAAACCTTTGAATACCAGCTTAGTGCATTCTACTCAAAGCCAGAGAGAGGTACTTGAATCACTGGTACCTAACAAGATGGAGGCTGGTGTCAGCAATAAAATAATCCATTATTGTAATGACAGACTACTGAATTCAGAAATTCTTACTTGAAAAACCCAGTTTTCTTTTGAGCAGTTTCTGGCTTTTACTGTGTGGGTTTAGGAGCCAGATCATGTGGGTTCAAGTCCTGGCTCTTTCCATTGCTAGCTGTATGTTTTCCCTGTTTGTGATTAGGGTGTTAAAAAAGTCAGGAGAGTACCTTGAAACAGTAAGCACGCCACAGTGTTTGTTGGGTTTGTTGCTACTACTCTTACTTTTATGCCTCCTTCTCCAGCAGTCTTCTGAAAGATTTGTCAGTCACATGAAGTGAGATGCAAGACGGCTGCTGATAAAAATATTCTGCCCTTTAACGGTCTCTGGAATGGAGGTGGGAGCACTCTGAGCTTTCTCTGCAAGAGTGTCATTTCCACATTCTACTTCTCTACTGGGTTTAGCAAAACAAGTCCCCATTCCCCATCATTTATTTAAAGAACATACTTACTGAACACCTACTAATGTTGAACTCTGGGCTGAAATGAGAGCAAATCCTGTCCTCCCGGAGCCTTTGATCCAGCTCGATAGCTTTTAGTCACAAAGTATTGGCAAGGAAACAAAAGACAACAGAAACACTTCTGCACTTGTCCAGTTTTTTAGTGTAGATGAACCAAATTAGCATTGATGAATGAACATTCTTTAGTGCACACCCTTCTCAGTGTTGTATGCGAGTGTCCATGTGTTTGTTCTTTGGTCACATTGGAATAGATTCTTCACATGACAATGTCTTGTGAGCCTATCATGAGAGAACATGTATTTTACTATAATTACACCTTCATTTCTTCAGCCAAAAATGTTCGGAATGCCTGCAGCAGTGCCGGATACAGGGGTGAACAAGAAAGAAGATAAAATTCCACATCTCCTAGAGATCAGGGGTGTGATTTGGCATAGGTGTTAAATCCTGTTGATGAAGTTCTAGAATATAAGTGAGGTTTGGTGGGGTGAGGTCCGGAGCCGATGACCAAGAAAGAATTCTTGAGATGTCTTTGGTGCAAAATGGTGGTTTATTAAAGCCCAGGGACAGGACCCATGGGCAGAAAGAGTTGCTGCCCTGGGTTTGGGAGAGGTAGCAGGTTCTATACCACTAGGGTGGGGGAAGTAAGGAAAAGCAAGTTTTCAACAGAACTTTCATATGCTAAAGTGGGCCTAGGAGATACCAGATGCTGAGAAACCAGATGCCTCGCGGGAGCCCTTGCCTTCGCCAAGGTCGTTCTGCCCTTTTTAGCAAGCTATTAAGAATAGTTGGGAGATTCCTAAATAATGTCACATATGTCCCACCCAGGAGTGGGGGTGGGAGAAGGCTGCTGGGTGTCAGCTTTTGCTTTGTCCTCAGCCAGCCTTCCATCTCTTCTCCTTTCCAGAGGTATAACTTCAGGAGTGTTATTTAACCTCTTAATACCTCAGCTTCCTCATCTGTAAGATGGGAATAATAACCACCTAGGGTTGTTGGGAAGAGTAAATAACTTGTACTACTAATGTTGTTAGGATTACTGTTCTGGGCCAGTGAGTATGCCCTGTGTCTTCCGTGCTCAGTTCGCCACTATAAAAACAACTAGTGAGCAGATCTTCACAGTGTCATAGTGACATCTTTAAAAGGGAAGGAGGTCCTGGTACCCTTATCTCCTGTGCATTCCCACTCCTCACTTTCCAAATATGAAGTAAAGATAGCCTCTCTTTTCCTGAACTACTGAGGTACAGAAGAGAGCAGCTTTTGATTTCTAACTCTGGTGCTTATTTTCCTTTCTACCACAGGCCGATTGCCTATTTCTTAACACCTCCTCTGGAGTCCTAGTTACCTGCTTGGTCACGGTGACAGCAGTTAGCCCTTGCTCTCACCCCTCTCCTCTCTTGTCTCTCCACTTGTCCCAAGCTTCTTTCCCTAGGGAGCTTGCATTTCTAGATCCTCTCTGCCAATCCCAGAGCTCTCCTTCATTTAATCGCTAAATGGTTAATCATTTGTATTACATTGGGTGGGGCCATCTGCGTTTCAATTCTTTTGACATAACTTCCCATCAAATGGTAATTACTCAATGGGCAGCTCCCACAGGGGGCTGGTTCCTCTACTTCATGCTGTCCTACCCCTATTCTCTTGTCTGAATTGTTCTGATGCTGAGCAAGATTTGGGGAAACCACTTTTCAAGAGCCTAGCAACATTCTCCAGCTTACATTAAAACTTAACCAGTTTCCTGGTGCCTCCTGACTCCCTTTAAGACTTCTCAGCAGCAGTGCGGGTTGTGTGGGCTGGGGTGCATATTATATAGGCTTTTTTGTAAGAAATGATATCTTGCTTCCCAAACGTCCCAGAGAGCATTAATGCTATCCCCATCTGTATTAGCAGTAGGCAACCTTTTAGAGTGGTGTAAATGGTCCATTAGGATAACTGCAAATGCTTAATTAGTGTATACTTTAAATTCCATTGGCAAAATAGTAGCATATTTCTTGAAAACCTGTCAGATTTCTCCTAAGTAATTTTTTTTAAGACAGTAAAATGATACAGTCCCAGGCTGAAAATGAAAGGCAATTACTTCAACTCCTAAAGACCACAACAACGTTACTCACATTCCACTGAAGGGATAGAGGGAAAAGAAATAATTTTCAAGGTGTCTGGAAATTGTTATTTTCCTGTTAATGGTTATTTTCATTAGCGAGGGGAATTTTGGAAGTAGTTACAAGATTTTCCTAAAACCAAATGACTAGTGACTAAGTGCATTTGAATTATGTTTGGTTGCATACATTAAAGATAAAATCGGTTTCTTCTTTCTTATATGAAGTTTCATTTTGCTTAAAGTGATTTGAGACTGACTGTTCTGGGCCAGAGGAAGGACAAAGGAACCACTAGCTGTAAAGTACATCAAGATTACTAGAAAATACAGTCATAAAAACAAAGCCCACTAAAATTTTACATTTGCTCTTTTAAAGTTTATTTTTATTTTCTATTTTTAGAGATGGGGGAGAGAGAGAGAGAGAGGGAGAGGGAGAGAAAGAATCATAAGCTGGCTCCACCCCAGTGTGGAGCCTAATGTGGGTCTTGATCTCAGATCAGATCTCGGATCTGAGATCATGACCTGAGCTGAAATCAGTAAGTCTGACACTTAAATGAGTGAGCCACCCTAGCAGTTCTCTGCTCTAGCAGACCAGGATCAACTGTGTCAAAAGGCTCCCATGCTCTGGCTTCTAGTTGGTTCCAAACAAAGAGCTCTACCATGAAACTGGTTTTTACATTTGTATGGTACCTTTAACTCTTTATAGTATCTTTATATTTATTTAATCCTTTTTGTAAATATTCCCATTAAAACATATTTGATGGTACTGTTAGGTCCCCTAGTATTGGGTCCGTGATTAAAGGAGCGAGACTGATACAAAGCGAAGGTCATGCAAAGCTTTATTTTGTGCCAAGCATCAATAATCAAACTGAAGGTTCGGGGCCGTGCCTCTTACAGAGAGGGCAACTTCTCTCTGCTTCATAGACTAGCTTTTAAGGGCTAAGGCCATGTCGTGGGGCCTGGCCACACGCAGGTGGCCAATGAAATTGTAACACACAGAGAAAGCTGCACAGTCATGTTAGGTCCCACATAAGTGACCAATTGAATTACAATTTACCCTAGTAGATATTTGAACCAGCCTATCACCTTGGTCAGAATTGGCGCTCAAAAGGTGCCCAAAGGGCAGGGCCCATACTCCTTGGTAACTAGGGAGATAGTATGCGTCCTCCCACTGATGGGATGTCTCCACCTGGCCTGACTCACCCTTGTATTTGGGCTTTGTTACCTGGGACTGGTTTCCGGAACTTGTTTTTAAGTACGTCCCCCTGTGGAAGGGGGGCAGGGACAGTTTAAGTTTTAAACAACAAAGTTATTATTTAACTGGATGGAAGCGCACTGGCTAAATAGGTCCTTACAGTACGTGTAGAGTCTGTGAGCATTCTGTGTGGAAAGAGCATTAGACTTTAAATCAGTCATGTTCTTTCCAGAATGAGTTGGCACATTTAAATAAGGATAAATAATAAATAGGAAAGGGACAATTTACAAAACTCTGAGCAAGGTATAAGTGAGCCACAAGGGAGGGTGTAGTAAAACTGGGACTTGGAATAGTGAAACTGTGAGTAATCTTACCAAGCTAAGAATAATCAAAGGGAAAGGGAAGGAAGAAGTTACTGGAACCTAGGAGGTAGTCTTGTACAGAAAAACACTGTACATTGAATGGTGATCTTTAATTAGGGACAAGCTCAGGTTACCCCTCAAATAAAGAGCTCAGGAAATAAGTACCTTGGTCTTCCTCTCTTTCCCTCCAGTTTCATGGTAGAGCTCTTTGTTTGGAACCAACTAGAAGCCAGAGCATGGGAGCCTTTTGACACAGTTGATCCTGGTCTGCTAGAGCAGAGAACTGGAAAAAAAAAAAAGGATGGAAAGTGGATCTAGAAGGGGGTAGGAGAAATGAAAGATATCTGGTATACTCTACCCCTTTGTTTTCTGTCAGCTTCCACTCTTGCTCTTCATCTGGGTGAAAAATGCATGTCCCCAGCACAGAGACTGCATAAATCCCCATCCACTACTGTGTGGTTGTATCATCCCTTTGTGATAGCAATTCAGTAATAAGCAATCCAGAACTAAAATGTTGGCTTCCACCAGTATTCTTCATATGAAATACCAGCGGATAGAGGTAGGGAGAAGAGATGTAATTAAAGAATATGTTTAAATTAGAGCTGATCTTAGCTTCTGTAGATGGTTTTAAGACCTAAGCCAGTAATTACAGCTGCCTCCTTCCACTAAACTTTTGTATTTACCTCACTGTCTGATACCACCTTGACTGGTAACGTCCTTTTCAGGTGAGGTGATCCAGACCTTGATTCCTGCCAGATCTGAGTCCTTGGTGGTTTGGTATTCACTGGGTTGTTGCTCTTCTTCCTTGACAAGGATCATTGGAAGGGGTGTATTAAGAAGTGCCCCAGTAATTTTCCTGAGTTTCAAACATTGTTCTTATCTTTATTCTGTAGCAGAAACTCAGGTTTTCCTGAACATTGGATGCCATTATCCTGGGCAATATAGTGACTTTCCTCATCTGCCTGTGGTTTACAGATAAAAAAAAAAATTAAATGTCCTAGGGTTAATCTCCAGTTCCAATGAATCAGAAAATGACCATGTTTTCTGGTGGATTAATTATTCCCTTGGACATTAGGACCTTCAAACTCACCAAATCTAAAGTATTGAAGACAGAAAGCAAGAATACTTCAGGTGAGTTATTAGGTATAAACATGAAAAGGGCCACCCTAATCTCCACTGGCTCTGTGCATCCCTATGGTAGTGGTAGTTCCCTATATTTGCCTGCGGGTGTAAGGCACATACCTACATCCTATGGGCAGAGTTCCAATCTCTCAGGCTTTCATCTCTTGGCTTACACCTTAACTGAGCCTTCACTAGGTCATTCCATAATTCTATCAGGCTAGTTTTTTCTATGAAGGGGAAAGTGATATGGCATGTGAATTCTAAGGATTGAGTCTATTGTCTCATTTGCTTTCCTGCAGAATGGCTTGGAGACAGTTTATATAGGTTATTTTGGCTATATATCAGGCATACTATAAATCTGTGAATGATGATTCTAGCAGAAACTGCAAGCAGGGAAGCCATTTTTGTGAGTCCAAAGAGTACCCCCTTATGATGGGTGGTATCATCAATATAATCATCCTACCTCTGCCTATAGCCAGGTGGGCCTTCCACCTCATTGGGTGATGATACCTTTTTGGAGGTCCAGCATCAATCCTGGTTTTTGACAGGTTGGACCTTGTTTGGTGCAAGCCAGATAAACCCTGGCTAGAAGAAGAGAATGCTGAGCTGTGAATAGTCATAAACTCCACTATTCTGACTCCTTTGTTTATGGACCCAGTGAACCAACATTGGGATGGTTGAAAGATACCAACTGATGTTTATAATTAGATCTTGTTGTTCACTTTATCATGAAGACTGCTCTCCTTGATGGTCTCTATGAGATTTATTTTGAGTAACATAGTATAGCTGTCTGGTGCTGGCACACTTATAGATGTCCTCATAGTTTACTGGCTTTAGGGAGCTATCCATGAAACCTTACTGTTGTTGAGGGAAAAGAAAAGAAACATCAGGCTCATATAATAGAGCGGTCTGAATCTCCTGCCATTGTGATTTGTTTGTGTCTCCTAAGGCTGGTGTGGCCTGTTCTTACATATATAATTTAATAATGGAATGCTGCTGTGAACAGCTGATTTTATGACTTGCTGACCCAGATAACATCCAGTTCATGTTGGGCATGATCTCACGGCCACTTACTATTCCACGGGCATGAGATAAGTCTCTGTAAGGATCCAGGAGCAAGGGACACCTTGAAAAAGGGAATAGTTAGTGGCAAAGGAAGACATGGCTTTACTCTAACATCTTAGGGGTTTGCACTAACATCTTAGGGGTTCTCTCACCAGGGCTTCCAAAGCCTCCTTTCAGCATCTCTGTCTGCCATAGACTCCTCTAATTTCACTGGTCCACTGGGTCATAAGAACCAAATGACAGGAAGGCTTGCAACATGGCTCAGACCTTGCAGAGTGCTTTTATGCTTTTATGGTCCACTGGGTCATAAGAACCAAATGACAGGAAGGCTTGCAACATAGCCCAGACCTTGCAGAGTGCTTTTATGTTCTGGGCATCACTATAAAATGCAGCCCACTTATGGGTAACCAGTGTACTATTTCCCCATTCTTCAAATATATGAAAAACCCAATTAAATTCCATTTGGGGTACTGGTTGTTATGGCCATGTCCAACACCAGTGATTGTATCATTTAGGATCCCAATAGAAAACTGATGGAATGCTCAAATTAGAATAGTGTCTGGAAGATATAGGTATAAGGTGTGAGTAGGGTGTAAGAGGACCACAGGGACCAGTGATTGCAAAATTTTTACCACTGCTGGACCTGAAAGGGTGGAGGGGAGAGAGCAGTTACTAGACTCTACAGAGTTGTCTTGAGAAGAGATGTGGCCTTCATGTGAGGGTCATGGACAGCCTTAGATGACCACACAGATGGGTATCAGAGGAATCAGTACCCTGACTTCTTCCTCCTTTCTCCCCTGAAGTAATTTTCGAGTTCCCCAATGGTTAATCTCAAATGAGAACTGGAGGACAAAGAGCCTGAAGAGGTGGCTCATTTGGAACAGAGAAGCGTGAGAGGTTAGAGGGTTATTCTGGAAGGGGAGATAAGAGCTATTTATCATAGGCCTTGAGTTTGAATCCTGACTCTTCCTTTCTGGATTATGAATTCCAGCCAGATGGAGAACCTCTGATTTATGTTTTTATCCTCAGTTCTCAGCACAATTCCTGCCTCGTATAAAATAGCTGCTCAGTGAACAATTGAGTAGCCTCATCCCAGCAGCTCTTGTATGACTTTGAGAAAGTTATTTATATTCCTGGATTGCTATTTTCATCATCTTTAAAGTCAAGATGCCAGTATCTGTTTCGTTTCACTCATGAGGATGTTGTATAGGTAAAAAGAAAATGAAGACCCAAACATATGGAAGTGCTTTGTAAACTGTGAAGTGTTGAGTGTGCAAGGTTTTATTTTACATCTTGGAGATTCCTTTTCTCCTACACTCAGTCAGCTATCTGACTTACCAACTCAGACTTCATACTTTTCACAGTGGGTTTTATTAATTAATCTCCTGGCCCTTTCATGCACCTTGGACTCTAGTAGTTGAACGTTCAGTAGTTTTCTGCAAGAGTATATTCATGCTCAAGCTCAAGCATCTTTTTAAAAAGTTTTCTTTTTTTTCTGGTTAACAAGTCTCTTCACCCCCTCACTTTTCTAAAACTCTTTTTTGGGGGATAGATTTAGTTTTTTTTCCCTTTTTTCTTCAATAATCTTGACCAGTGTGCTCCAAAATATATTCAAGGATGTGAGCAATCTCTTGTCTTGCACACTTATAGGCAGTTTTTGTTTTTCTTGTAATAATTCTGTGTTCATCTGTACTGTGTTAGGAAAAGCGATCTGTGGTAGATGTTAATAAGCATTCATGGAGTACTTAGTGGCTTATAAACATCTCATTTCATCATCATAATAATCCTATGAAATCCGTAATATTATTTTCTCCATTCTACAGATAAGGAATTTGAAGGCATATTGAAAGTGATTCTTTCTAAAGGACTTCATTTTTTTTTTTTTTTAAGAGCAGTTTTAGGTTCACAGCAAACTTGAGAAGAAAGTATAGAGATTTTCCATAGACTGTCTGCCCCCACAATGCATAGCCTTCCCTGTTACCAGCATCCCCCACCAAGTCAGGATATTTGTTACAACTGGTGAGTCCAGTGACACATCATAATCACCCAAAGTCCATAGTTGCAGTTGACTCTTGGTGTTGTACATTCCATAGGTTTGGACAAATGTGTGATGACATGTATCCATCAATGTAGTATCATATAGAGTATTTTCACTGCCCTAAAAATTCTGTCCTCTGCCTGCCTATCCCTCTTCTTTTCCCAATTGCTGGTAACTGTTGATCTTTTTATTGTCTTCATAGTTGCCTTTTCCACACTGTCATATAGTTGGAATCATACAGTCTCTTCAGATTGGGTTCTTTTACTTAGTAATATCCATTTAAGAGTCCTCATGTCTTTTCACAACATAATACTTCATTTTTGGGAGAGGGTGTTAATATCACATGTCCTACAGTTTATTTATTCATTCACCTACTGAAGGATATTTTAGTTGCTTCCAAGTTTGAGCAATTAGGAATAATATTGCTGTAAGTATCTGTGTGCAAGATTATTTGTAGGTGTAAGTTTTCAACTTCTGTGGGAAATACCAAGGAACATGATTGTTGGGTCATATGGCAAGAGTGTCTTTAATTTTGTAAGAAACTGCTAGGCTATCTTCCAAAGTAGCTGTACCATTCTGTATTCCCATCAGTAATGAATGAGAGTTCCCGTTGCTCCACATCCTTGGTAGTATTTGGTGTTGTCAGTGCTCCCAATTTTTGTGACCCTAATTGGTGTAGAGTGGTATCTCATTTTTGTTTTAATTTTCATTTCCCCAATGATGTATGATATGGAGCATCTTCTCATATGCTTATTTGTTACTGATATTTCCTTCAGTAATGTGTCTGTTAAGGTCTTTGACCCATTTTTAAATCAGGTTGTTTTCTTGTTTAGTTTTAAGAGTTCTTTGTATATTTTGGTAGTTCTCTATCAGATGTGCAAGTATTTTCTCTCGGTGTATGGCTTGTCTTTCCATTCTGTTGATATTCTTTTTGGCAGACAGAAGTTTTTAATTTTAATGAAGTCCAGGTTATCAATTATTTCTTTTGTGTGTTGTGCTTTTGGTGTATCTAAAAATTCATTGCCCTACTCGAGGTTATCTAGGTTTTCTACTGGGTTATTTTCAAGGAGTTTTACAGTTTTGCCTTTGCATTTAGGTCTGTGATCCATTTTGAGTTAATTTTTTTGAGGGATGTAAGGTATCTAGATTTTGTTTTATTCTGTTTTGTGGACGTCCACTCGTACCAGCACCATTTGGTGAAAGACTATCTTTTCTCCATTGCTCTGCCTTTGCTCCTTTGCCAAAGATGAGTTGACCATTACTTGTGAGTTTATTTCTGAACTCTCTGTTTTCTTGATCTGTTTATCTGTTATTTCACCATTATCACACTGTATTGATAACTGTAGCTATACTAGTAAGTCTGAGTCATGTAATGTGAGTCCTCCAACTTTGTTCCATTCCTTCAATGCTGTGTTGGCTATTTTAGGTGTTTGCCTTTCCATATAAACTTTAGAAAAACAAAATACCCACAAAATAACTTGCTGAGATTTTGATGGGGACTGCATTGAATCAACAGGTCACACTGGGAAGAACTGACATCTTGACAATATTGAGTCTTCCAATCCATAAGCATAAAATATCTCTCCATCTATTTAGTTCTTCTTTGATTTCTTTTATTACAGTTTTGAGCTTTTCCTCATACAGACCTTGTACATATTTTGTTAGATTTATATCTATTTCATTTTGGGGGGGATTCGAATGTAAATAGTATTATGATTTAAAACTCAAATTCCACTTATTCACTGCTGGTATTTAGGAAAGTAATTAACCTTGTTGTACATCCTTGCCATAATTGCTTATTAGTTCTTGGAACTTTTTTTGTCAATTCTTTTGGATTTTCTGTGTGAACAGTCATGTCATTTGCCAACAAAGACAATTTTATTTCTTTCTTCCCAAATATACATGCCTTTTATTTCCTTTTCTTGTCTTATTGGATTAGCTAGGACCCAAGTGACTTTGTATAGGACACAAACCCATTAAGGAGATATTATTCAGACTCATGCCGATTTGATGCCAAGTCACATATCCTCTAATCATTAAGCTAGCTTGCACTCAGTGCTCCTCTCCCTAAATGTCACCCCTTCCTCTTATCTGCAGCCTCTTAAAATGTCATTTTTAAATTTTTATTTATATTACATTAATTTCTCTTTCATGGACATAGAATTTATATATTTCGTTCCATATAATTTCCATGTTTTTTGTCATTTATACTTCCTTTTACCATCTTTATTATGCTTTTTGGTGGATTACTCCTTTACTTTTTGGTTTGGTTTTATTTTTATCAGAGCTCTTCCTCCCCCCACCCCACCCTGTCATGCCACATCTTTTTCTTATGTTCTTCCTTTTCTGTCCCTTATGCCCTCCACCTCTTTTCAGTCTTCCTCCTCTTTGAGTAAAGATAAGAATTCTGAAATAAGTCTAGTGGATTTCTTAATTTTGATTTCTTAGTACTTTGTTTGTTTTTCTTTTTCTATTTGCTTCTTCCCCTCTATGCTTCCATTGGGATTCTAGTCTCCCCTCTACTCTTATAACTTTGGTCCATGATATTCTTTCCATTCCTCCCATTCTGAGTAGTCTGCACTTTGCTTTGACTTTTATTTCCATTAATAACTAAGGTGAGAGATGTTAAGAGCCTTGCTGATGATTACGTGGTAGTTCCTGTCAGAGCCAAGGCAGAATTTGGTCTTCCTGGGTTTCGGATTTAAGGTCTTTTCACTAGATTGAATTGCCTCATCATGGCTGAGGTTAGAAAGAGCCTTAAAAAAAAAAAAAAAGAAAAGAAAAAGAAAAAGAAACAGCTTCAAATGTACTATATGTCACAGAAGTTAGCAAGCAAACAATGACAACAACAATAACCAAAATAAAAGACAGAATACTCACTAACTTAACTAGAGGGACTTAAATTTTGTGTTTTCTTTGCTCAGTGACTTAGTGTCAGGTAAATTAAAAACAAGCTCTTTGTGAATGCTTGCCTACTTATGTTTGTTCCAAAAGTATTAAAAATACATGGCTATTAACCTACCCAAAAGTGTCATTTGACACAGAAGCCTATACAGCATAAGAAATACAGTCAATAATCCGTACTTAGAGGTAAGAGAATCATGCCTGATATATTCATTTAATTTCTTTTTCAGAATTAAAGGAGTTTGTATATAGACTCTGTATGTAACATCAGGTAGTCAAGATTTGGTCTTTGAATCTTTTCCCTAAATCCTCACAAGTAAATAAAAACATTATAAATATTTGACTAGGTAAATCAAGTTGTAAGATGAAAGCAACTGGTCTTATTAAGTGTCTTTGGCAGTAAGATTTTGCAAAGCTAAGGTCTCTTCTTCTATTGCTTTTCTCATGACCACTTTCGTTCCTTCTTTGGCAGTTAATGCTTCCTGCTCTGGGGTATTTCTTAACCCAGGTCACCCATATAACTTGTACTAACTCATGATTGTTTATGATTGTTTATTATGTTGTCCATTTACAATATAGCAATTGTTCAATTAATTAAACTGGGGTAGCTTTAATGCCTTGGCAGCCTATGTAAACAAACCAAAATCTAAGCTGTAAATGTCTCAAGGTTATGACACTGAAACCTAAAGACAATTGGTCACAAAAAGCCACCTGGGCTTTAAGTTACAGCCCATCAATAATTTTCTTGCCTTGCTTCTTGCCTTTCTCTGTAAAAGCCTCTTCCTGAGCTCCTGTTGATGGAGTGCTCCTATCCATATCTGGTTCGACACTGCCCGATTTGAATTTTTTTTCAAATACACTCTTAAAAGTTTTAAATTTACCTCAGTTTATCTTTTAACACTATAAAGTAAAAGACCACATTTGAAGACTGGATGGAATTCTTTTTATGCCTCTGAGATTTACCTTTAAAATGAAAGGAGATTGAACATTTACTCCAACATTACTTCAAGTGTTTAGAAGAGTTTTTTGAGAGAAAGGGGCATTCTTCTTGTGAATTGCCTTCAGAGCCTATTTCGTACAGTAAGTGTCCGCTCACCACCGTAAGTCTGGAGTAGTAAACAGTTACTAAAAATAGTCGAATGACTTCTTTTGCATCCCTTGGTAAGCTCACCAACGTTTCTGTTGTGTTTCAGTTTCTTCAACTCTAAACTCTATGATAATAGTAGACCTTAATTCACAGAATAGTTCTAAAGGAGTGGAGTATCTCAAGGACTTAGAGCAGTTCCTGGCACATGATAAATACTCTATGCTTTTGCCGTGTCTCTTTCGACAGCTATTACGGCCCCTGCTATTACTACAACCACTGCCCCTACAAATAACAATCCTCCCTCCTTCCATGTTAATTTAAGAACTTAGTGGCTCCAAGTGGCTTTTGGTTGTGTCTACACACGAAAACTTTTCCCAGAGATGAAGCTTTGCCAATAAAGACACAGTGAAAAGATGTATGGCAGGATTTAGTCCATTCTGAAAGAGGAGTCGCCAAAGTGTTTTGAGCAGTGAAGCAACATTGGGATAAATCTCAAACCTCCACCATGATGGCTTGGAAGGCAGCCCTTTTCATCTGGGTGTGTACTGAATATTTTTAAAATGGTCAGTCATATTCTTTACATCTTGTCTCTCCAATATAAATACACTTCTTGAAGATAGAAGTTGTACTTTCTACTTCTGTGCACTCCCCATAGCATCCAGCACCCTGTTTTACAGATTGCAGATGCTCAGTAAATATGTTGATTAGTTGCTGAGGTAGAGTTGAGGGGAGGAGAATTAGGAATAAAATGTTCTCCGGTTAATTGCAAATTGCTTCCCTACTTAAAAATAAATTTGCATTTGATTATCTTTTTTATGATTTTTGGAAAATGCTTTCGGTTGGCATTTAGTATTTGATTTTATGTGATTTTGTAAATTTTATGGAAATGTAAATTCTTACCAAGGGTTTGTTTTAGGATTTTCTGTTTTTATTAAAATTGCTCCAAGATGGAAAGAGGTGTTAGTGCAAAGGGGTAAGTCTGTTCTAATCACATTTCATGAAATGTGTTAAGAGAATCACTGAAATTTAGAGCTGATAGGGAACATATTGTTACAGCTTAATCACCTGACACACTACTTTGGAACACAGTGGAGACTTAATAAGTCATTGAGAAATAAACGAATCATTTAGTACATTATCTTCGTTTCACAACTGAAGAAACTGAGGCCCAGGTTACCTGCTCAGATAACTTAGGAGGGATTACAATAAATGTTCTTTGGTGTCATTGTGCTCTAAATATGGATTTCACATGAACATTGTAACACGCAAAAGTCTTCAGGTTTAGTTTTTGAAAATTTACCTTTATTTTAAAGTATGCAGATAAATCAAATTCTTAGGTTGTCATCTGTTACATTTTAGGAAGGCAATAGTAAGAATTATTCATACAAATCAAAAGGATTTTTTTAAGGGGAAACCAGAGTAATAAAATGTCTTTTAAGTGGCTTGTTCAAGGGCTGTCAACCTATTCATTTCCTTTCTCCCTACTATAAGTTTTTGTTGTCATTTTGTTGTCATAAATGATTAGGAGTTCTTAACCACTATGAAAGACTCTCTGTTGGGACCGTTTGTCTGTCTTAATACATAACACACCTCTTATTTCTGTGTATCTCTGAGACTTTCAAGAAATGTTGGTTATTGGTGCGCCTGGGTAGCTCAGTGGGTTGGGTGTGGGCCTCTTGATTTCCACTCAGGTAGTGATTTCATGGTAGGAGATCGAATCCCCATGTCAGGCTTGGTGCCTGCTTGGGATTCTTGCTCTCTGCCCCTTTCCCCCAGCTCCTGAGAACGCACTCTTTCTCAGTTTCTCTCTCTAAGAAAAAAAGTGTTGGCTATTTTATTAATTGATTTGCTGTTATTTTACAGGATGGAAAAACAGAGTCAAGTTCGTGTACCTGTTTGAAGGGACCCAAACTGTCAAAAATAGGGACCATTGCCTGGATGATAACACTCAGTGATGCCCTCCACAATTTCATTGATGGCCTGGCGATTGGGGCTTCCTGCACCGTGTCTCTTCTTCAGGGACTCAGTACTTCTATAGCGATTCTGTGTGAAGAGTTTCCTCATGAGTTAGGTAAGAGGCTCTGTTTATACTGTGAAAGTCACTTCTTGGTTTTGGTGGAGTGAGACATGTTCGGCGACACACTCTTAAAAATCCCACTGATGCATCAAAATGGAGGAGTCCTGATTGGACATTGACCCTAATCTTTTCTCATCCAAAAATAGCCAAAACTATTCCCTTGGTATTTTCTTCTTTTCCTAGGGGACTTTGTGATCCTACTCAGCGCAGGAATGAGCACTCGGCAAGCCTTGTTATTCAATTTCCTTTCGGCGTGTTCCTGCTATGTCGGGCTAGCTTTTGGCATTTTGGTGGGCAACAATTTTGCTCCAAATATTATATTTGCTCTTGCTGGAGGCATGTTCCTCTATATTTCTCTGGCGGATATGGTAAGAAATTTTTAAAATTTTATTTTAACTTAAAATTTAGAATTAAACATCTGGGTTATGCGTCGACTAAGGGTAACCTTCTGCTTCCCACAGTGAGGAAATTCTGTTGTAATTTGAAACATTCTTGGTTCAACAGACAACTTGTATTAGCATTAATTTGAAAGGGATTCTCACTGCTCTTTTGATCTAGGATCTTATTGGTAGAAAGAGAAATGATTTGCTTCTGTTAAAGTAGAGAGATTTTCCCAGGTTTTTTGCCTTGTGGGAGGTAAACCCTGTATTCTATTATAGTATGTCCCCATGGGACCTCTCCTCCCTCTTTGGTGGGGATGTTACATTTATTTATTTATTTATTTATTTATTAAAAGATTTTATTTATTTATTTGACAGACAGAGATCACAAGTAGGCAGAGAGGCAGGCAGAGAGAGAGAGAGAGAGAGAGAGAGGGAAGCAGGCTTCCTGCGGAGCAGGGAGCCCGATGCGGGGCTCGATCCCAGGACCCTGAGATCATGATCCGAGCCGAAGGCAGCAGCCCAAACCACTGAGCCACCCAGGCGTCCCGGGATGTTACATTTAGAAGGGAATAACTTGTTAGAGTTAATAGCATTTTGTTATTTCAAAGTTCTAAACAGTGGGAGCCTTTTGGGTTGAACTAAAGTTGGTAAATTGAAATTGGACAACATCGACTTGGGTCAGTATATATTTGTATCTGTTTATGTTGGTGCTCTGTCTACATCTTTATTTATGTGTTTGTGTGTGTGTGCACGTGTGTGTATGTGTGTATGCACAGGGCACTAGTCCTGTGCCCTGTGCATTTTCAAATGAATCATGGACAGCTTTCTAGAAAACAAAAATGTGCTCCATATATGCAAATCAAGGAACATTTCCTTTGCATTTGGAACTGAATATGTATTACATACATAATTTAGTAATTTAGCTTCCTTCATCTGCATTCTTAGCTCCAAATGGTAACTGTCTAGCTCTGTTCCTTGCTCTTTGCAGGCCCTTATCGGAGTAAGCATTTCATCTCGGGGAACCGTCACTGCATTTATATTTTTCTTCATAGAATTAATGTCTCATATTGTATCTGTGCTAGGGCATCATTTCTTTTTCTGTTATAAGAATGGAATCTATTAGAAGTGTTCAGTCTAAGGAAATAATGCTAATAAATGATGCTGTATGCCCTTACAGCAGTTTTGCTTTTTTTCGGAGTGGTTTCACAACTTCCACTCACTTTATCCTGGTAACAGCTTCTTCAATCAGGCACATGGATTGGTGGGATTCTGGAGACCTCTTTGGTTCTTTGGTACATTGTGCCATTGTATATATAGCACATCGTTTTGGAATATGTTTTAGAAAGCTGCCATTTACAGATCTTACTGAACCTTTTCTGTAGAGTTTATTCTCTGAGTGAGGATAGATTTTAAGTACAGAACTTGGAGTTTTAATTTCCTTCATTGTAAGGAGATTGTTCTAGCCTTCAATAACAGCACATGATTTATTTAAAAGCCATAAGATTTTGTGAGGGGTAGAGCAAGCAGAAGGCAACAAATTGAAGAGAACAGGAGTTAAATGCATAGTGATTTCTAAAAATTAACATAATCAGCTACTATTGATTGCTATTATGTTCGTGGCCTGGAATTTATTTAATTTTATATTATTATGTTACGTTAATCACCATACGTTAATCATCATTAATTTTTGTTGGAGTGTTCCACGATTCGTTGTTTGCATATAACACACAGTGCTTCTTGGAATCCGTGCCCTTCTTAAAACCTGTCACTGGGCCAATCTATGCCCGCAGCCCCTTTCCCTCTAAAACCCTCTGCTTCTCGGAGTCTGCAGTCTCTCATGGTCCGTCTCCCCCTCCGATTTCCTCCCCTTCATTTTCCCTTCCTTCTCCTAATGTCCTCCATGCTATTCCTTATGCTCCACAAGTAAGTGAAACCATTTGATAATTGACTCTCTCTGCTTATTTCACTCAACATAATCTCTTCCAGTCTCATCCACGTTGATGCAAAAGTTGGGTATTCATCCTTTCTGATGACTGAGTAATATTTCATTGTGTATATGGACCACATCTTCTTTATCCATTCTTCTGTTGAAGGGCATCTCGGATGTATCCACAGTTTCTGGCCTGGAATTTGTAAGGCACTGGAGACCCTGGAATGAGCAAAGGAGGCACAGTCCCTGCATCTGTGGGGCATTCTGTCTTTAAAGAGAGGAAACTAGAAATTGAGTGAACAAAATCACACTCCATGACTAAATAATTACAAGTAAAAAAATCTGTGAGCTAAAAGGAAATGCAGTATATGTGGTGAGAGATGATGTTAAGGGAATCTAATGTAAGGTAGGAGGGCCTAAGGGAAGCCTTGCTAGAAAGTATGATTTAAACTGAAACCTCAAGGGTGTAGCTCATTGAAAAATTGGAGGCGGTAGAGTTCAGATAGCAGTTTGGGTAGATGTGAAGATTTTGATGCTGGAAAGAGCATGGATGCATGTGAGGTCCTGAACGAATGGTGTGGATGGAGCAGAGAGTAGTGGGGAGAGAGACAGACAAAGACAGACAGATAGGAGGCGTTAGATGAGGTCAATCCCATCTCACAGATTCACTCACTTGAGGAACACTATTTCCATACTTTTATTCCTGTTGGTGTCTGATATGGCTACTTATCCCTTTAATGCTCTCTATACTGAACATACAGACATCTGAATTAAATCCTAACTGCCTCCCCCAAAGAAATCTCTAGGTGACTGTTTTATGTTTTACCACCAGATGGCAACAGTTATCTAACAATGTCTCTCTTTCTCTCTTTCTCAGTTTCCAGAGATGAACGATATGCTGAGAGAAAAGATAACTGGAAGAAAAACCGATTTTACTTACTTCATGATTCAGAATGCTGGAATGTTAACTGGATTCACAGCCATTCTGCTCATTACTTTGTATGCAGGAGAAATCGAATTGGAGTAATGGGAAATGAAAGATGGTGTTGTTAATGAAGGCATTTAATAAATGAAAACATCTCCAAAGGGATTTTTAAGCTGATCCTATTTAGTTAAAAGATAATTTTGTTTTCAACTGTAGGTCAAGAAAACTGATTATTGGTTTCAGATCTGTTAAATAGGCCGTTATTTGTTGTGAGAATTGCTTCAAAGTGGTTTTGGTTCCCTTCGGAAAGGCTGGTATACGGGATCTTTGGTCAATACTCACTTCTTCATGTTTCATGCATTCTACAATCATTTAGACACCCAGACCCAGAGGAAAATACAAGCTAGGTCGTATAAGCCCTTAAACCTCCATGGCGGGCTCAAAAGCTCAGGCGGTTTCAGAGTGGTTTTCTTTCAGTTAATTTGTTCCAGTGCTTTTCATTCAAATGTAGAAGAGGATTGGCATGTATACAACACAGATAGAAGTGATTCCAAGGCCTCATATACTGGCCAGGGACCTGGAGGATTGTTTTAAAAACCATTCTAGGGGCTCCTGGGTGACTCGGTTGAGCGTCTGCCTTCTGCCCAGGTCATGATCCCAGGGTCCTGGGATCGAGCTCCGCATCAGGCTCGTTGCCTCAGTGAGGAGCCTGCTTCTCCCTCTGCCTGCTGCTCCTCCTACTTGTGCTCTGTCAAATAAATGAATAAAATCTTGAAAAAAAAAATTTAAAAAAAGCATTCTAAAAAAAAAAAGTGAATTATGATGCCAGTAAAGTTTTGTTAGCCCTACTAAGTTCAGACTTTATCTCATACTTTATCTTTTACTGAAAGCTCTCCCAGATCCCACACAAATCCAGACTCGCTATTTTTAATGACTTAGGCTCTAATCGCACCACAGCACATGGCAGAACGTGTGCGGCTGGGGCTCCTCAGCTTGAGGATACCGTGTGTTTGTGTTGTGAAGGGAGAGACTAGGTTGGCTTGTAGGAAGAAACTGAATGTAATTTTAAGCAATTTACTTTTAAAAATAAACACGATTATTTAGCAGAGGATATTTTAAATAAATACAAAATAACAGATGGACTGCAGAATGTCAAGGACTGATTAACTAGAAAACACATCCCTTTGGACGACTGAGAGTGATCAAAAAAGACTTATGTGTTCAGTCTACATTTTTGCTGTATGGCATACCTGGAAAACAACTTCCACATACCATGGTTATTTTTGTACCTCTTGTAGGTGATAGGGCCTATTTGCTCCTTTAGCTGCTCTAGAAAGCTGGTCTGCAATTGAGCATCTTAACCCCAATTCACACTCCCACGTCACTTCAGGAGAGATGATTGACAGTGAGGCAAGTGATGGATAAAAGCCAACAATGATCTCAGGAATCACATTTTCCTACAGACCGTGAGGTGGTGTCACACAGCAATAACGCAGATTAGATCAACATTTAACATGTCTGTTAATGTGGATTTCAACTTAAAATTCTTGTTTGACCAAATAGTAAACACCTTTGAAGCTGTGCATTGTGTCCTTCATTATTCATTTTAATGTGTATCCTTTTGAGTGACTTCCATGTATCTGGCATTATGGGGAGAGAGAGAAATAGGAAGTTGGTGATATGTTTATTGCAAAGATATTTAGCAAATAAATACTGTAAAGATTAATCAGTAAATGTAGAATCAATTTTTATCCTTTAATCTGTTTACATTCAGTCTTAAGAAATAATCTTTACCTTTTTAAAGCACAGATTGTTTGTCTGGGTTAAGAAGCTATGTACAACATGATATTAAAAAAGACAGTTTAACGAACTCTCATTTGGTGTAGATCATTGTGCATGTGGGCAATCCAGGTGCTTTATATGATTCTCTCTACCTGTTGATCTTTTGACCATTATCTTCAACTATGAGGGAGAACAAAAGGCAATAGGGCATAAAGGCCCCAAAAGAAAATTGCTACTTACTGGAGGTTATGGTTGCAGGTCAAAGGTAGGATATAGTAAACCATGATTGCATTTAAATTACCCTAGATAACAATTCAAAAAACCAGTTAGTGTGTCTTATACCAGGGCATTCATGATACCAGTTGAAGATTCTATAATCTGCAAACTTTAAAGATGCTACTATGACACACCAACAGTGATTTCAATGCGTAATTTGGGGGGTTATGTCCTTCTATTTTTGCATTATCGAACTAAAAATGCCTACTACTAGCTGGCATTTTTTTGAGTACTGAATCAGACCCTGTCTTTGCCCATCCAGACTACCCCAGACTGGGGGACTTATAAATAACAGAAATTTATTTCTCACAGTTCTGGAGGCCGGAAGTCCCAAGATCAAGGCAGTGGCAGATCTGGTGTCTGGTTCGTAGATAGCATTCTTCTTGCTGCGGTATCATGCAGGGGAAGGATAAGGGAGCTCTCTGGATCCTCTTTGAAGAGCACTAATCCCATTCATGTGGGCTCCACCTTCAGGACTTTCGCATCTCTCAGAGTCCTCTCTCCTAATATCATCATCTTTCGGGGGTCAGGATTTCAACACAAGTATTTGGTGGATGTAGCTGAACCCCTATTAACCATGCTGACATGGAGAAACCACCCACCAAAGAACCTGCGGTTCACAGCAGGTTATTCTCAGGCTCCCAGGTCTGCAGACGAGGTTCCCCTGATGCACCCTGGGCTCTGCTGGGTGGCCCACTTCCAGTTGGGGGTCATCTAGGTTGGACCAGTGTGGTAGGAAGTGCTGCAGTCACGTGGCAGAGGGCACAGGCCTGCAGTGCTTCATTTTACCTTAACTAGTCTCCAGACACTACTATTTTTCCTAGCAGAAAATAGCTCATATCAATAATAATTCACCCACAGCTTCCAGAATTAACTTCCTTGTTTTAAGTCTAATATTTATCCTCGTTCCTTTTAGAAGAATAATACTTCCTTTCCTTTACCTGTATGTCTGTATGCGTAAACGTGTGGATGCAACACGGCTTTACCCTACTTCAGGATAATTTCTTCTTCAGTTGGTGAGTCTAACCCTGCCATGTTCATTTCTATGGCAATTACCTAAAATGACCAACGTGGGAGTCCAGGCATCTGACGGTCCCCAACTGGCATTTTGTAATGATCTTGAGATGCTGAGGAAACCCCGCCATGTCTACAAGGCTTTTGTTCAGCAGAGCTCAAATTTTAAAAAATGAATTAATTAAGAAGAACCAAAATAGGACTAGGAACTTACCAGATAGTTAGCGTAGGTGTCTTCCCAGAGCTAATGATGGATTGCCTGTGCCAGGGGACGGACTGCCAGTCTGCTCCTATGCTCTGATTGCCATTGACTTCCTTGGCGGCTCACTGTGGTTTTTTATCAGTGGGCTACCATGATTTCCAGACTCTCTCTCTGTTTCTTTAAGGTCCATCAGAGGACAAGAGGTTCTTAACCCTGCAATAAATAAATTCCCTCACCCAGATGTTGTTACAGCTGCGTTCTCACTGACACTTTGCCTTCTCCCAGCTGTGGCTTGCAGTCACTGAGCGAACTTGCATTTCCCTTAGTGGCCTTTCTGTGTTGACTGTGCACATGGCACTCCCTGGTGGCCATTGTACTTCCTGTATTGGAGGCTTCCAACTTCCATATGTCTCATAAGCAGGGGCTTTACTAGGAAGACTTCAGGTAGGCCAAGGCAGCAGGAGGAACTAAAAACTCTGAAGACATGTTCCATTAATTATGAGATGGGTGTTTCCCCTGTCTTTTAACATTTGCAAAGGACATGCTGCTTTCACTGGCAACCGGGTAGCATTGTTGGGATAGTTACAGTTGAGTGAAAATGAAAGTCATGTGTTGGGATCTGGTAAGGCCAAGGAAGTGCCAGTATCACTGTGTTTAGGCTTTGATGGTATATAACAGGCACCTAACCATGTCAGCTTTACTTTCTTTCCTATGAAAGAATGTGGAAGAAGCTGTGAGGGGCTGGCATGGCAGTGCCTGGTCACTGGGGATCCAATCTGTCATCTGTGGCTTCTGACTTGAAGATGACTTTATGTTCTAAGACATTTGCCAGAGAAATCAAGTCTTAAAGTCTAATTCCACATAGCAGGAGGGAGGAATGGGTAGAAAACCAAAAATTCACACCTAGCTCTTCGTCCCCCAAAAAAGGAACTTTCTCAGAAAGAACACATAACAATTTCTACTTATATTCACTGGTCAGAATGAGTCATATGGCCACAACAACCTGCAGGAGAAGCTGGGAAATGTTGCTTCTAGCTGGATATACTACCACCAATAAAATCAGTGTTCTGTTACTAAGAAGAAGCAAAGGATGGATATTGGGTAGACTTATAGCCTTCTCAGGTGCAGACAGGTTTGTTGTCTGGTTCACTTGGGGAACTTACTATTCTAGATGGTTCTGAAACAGCCAGTTCAGGGAACTGCTTCTTTTAGGGATTCTTGTGATTTCTTTCAGATTAATTCCTTGTCACCTTGACCATTTTAATTATACTGGTCCACCTGATCAGTGTTACCTCCAAACAGAATTGTTCATACACATTGGTACTTCCGTTTGTAGTTCCTCTGTTTCAGTCTTTTGTGAGTACTACTTACTTACCTTGAAGAAATCCCATGTTTTTTTTACAGGATGGTCTAAATTCTAAGGAAACTGAAATAAAACTGTTCCTATGGACTTTGATCTTTCTGTTTAAAACTCTTCTGATCACCAGGCATATGTCAAGAATTATGAAACTAAGTACTGTTAGCAGATCTTGGCAAAAATAACATTTAAAAATCATTTATCCCTCCATCTTCCTCTAACTGGATCAGCACAGCTATTTAGCATAAGCAAAGTTGGGGCAAAAATGTTATATGTTACTAGGTTTTGTACTTAGATGGGCCATTGGAGACATCAAATCTTAAGGTCATTTAGCTCGCATATGCACAGCAAGAATACTAAAGAACGTTGCTAATGGTAGGGATTGCATGTGTTAAACTTTTCGTGATGGCTTAATTCTTACTGTAGTGATTATGTGTGTTATCCCCACAACTGTGTGGACCAATCTGTGGTAAAGCCCCAGTAAGTGGATAATTTATGACCATGTTTGTGGTCACCAAAGGAATGTCTGATCAGGGGTATGGGAAAGAAATATAAAGATGTAAAAATATGAATTACATGCAAAGTCTCTTAGGAAGAATTCAAGTCAAAAAAGTTTCCTTCCCTTAAGAAGCTGAAGAAGTATATAAAACCCATCTAGTTCTGTATTTGGGGGCAGGATTCACCAGTGGGCCCTGCAGAATCCTCGGTAGGAGCTTGCACAGTCAGGATGGACAGGGCGAACTGGTGTCTGACTTCTCCCAGGAAACAGAGAGGCTGAGAGTTTGCTGGCAAGTGGCTTTGGAGGTCAATTGGGAGAGATGCTGCTGCTTTCAGTTAGACCTTCAGTCCTCGAGTTTTTTTGGACAAAGGATACATGAATATTCCCTTGGCCTGGTATGAGCCACTCAGAGGGTAAGCGATCTACCTGGTCTGAAACAATTTTAAGTCATGCGTAAGAGGGATACCATCCTGAGGACCGAGAAGGTGAGTACTGGGTAGACTTCCAGGAAACCAAGGACTTAGGTGGGACAAGCTGAGAACTAGAATACATCGTTGGGGAGGAGCCCCTCTGAAAAATCCTAAAAGTGTGAGTAAAAGAAGGAGTTAGCTTTAAGTACCTATAAGTCCAGATCATATGAAGACACACTTTGTACCCTTCAACTGAGAACTTTCTATGTGTCTTTTTCTCTCTGCCATCCAAGCACTTACTCTGAAGGGGCCAGAAGCCATAGTTAACAAACACAGGGAGTAAGAGAGATAAAAGACAAGGATTTCTTTCCAAGTGTCTTGTCTTTGAATTAAAATGGAATTACTGATTAGTATACTGGACTGCATACTTTCCATAATTGACCTGAAACCATATGATTGTAGGACTTGATGTCCCCCCAAGTCTTATGTCAGAATAGTCATTTTGCTAGCCCCAGTTTTACCCAGGGGTAGAAGGGCTGCCAGGCCCCAGGGCCCAAGCAGGTGGGGAATAAAAATCAAAGGTGTTTTTGGTTCATCCTGTGAGAACTGCTTGTCAATATACTGTTAACATACACACTCTAAGAATTAGTCCTCACAGCAACCCTGGGAAAGGGTTCTATTTGTAATTGCAGGCTAGGCTGCAGCTGAAAGCTGGCAGAGGGTTGTGTTGTATGGCTGGGTGTATTGTTTTTGGGGTACGGATGCATGGTCACAGTAGAGCATGACTGAAGTCTTCCCCCCTCCCACCTCCCCCACTGTAGACCTCATGTAGCAGCTGTCAACAGCAGGTTGTGGGATCCCTAACACCCACTTGTGTATTTGCAGTGAAGCCCTTTGTAAATAAATGAACTCACCCCCTTACTTAGGTGCAGTGGGCTATTTGTTTCTTGTTGTGGTTAGGAATGATCAGCAGTAAATGTCTTAGTTTGGAAGAGGCTATGGCTCTGTGACTTAGGGAGAGAGAGTAAGACACTGAAGTGGGTAAAATCGGAGTAGAGTTAGTATTATTTGAAAGCAAACTGAAAATTCATAGGGGGCTAAAGAAGATTAGAAGACATGCATTAAGTGTTTTTAGGTTAACAGGGCAGGATTGGCTTCGATTAATTTCTTGGACTATTCAAACAGAGAATCTCTAGGATGTTTTGAGAGATTAGCAATGGAGTGGATTTACCACACTTCTGGCAGATAAATATCTTTTGAATAGATGAAAAATCCCACCACCTGTGTGGCAATGCTTCTTAAATGGAAGCATCACTTCTTTTAAAATAAAGACTGATTTCTGGGTCCGGAAGAGTGAGTATGCTTCTGTAAATACCAAATAAGCAGTTTGTGCCTTATAAGAATCTTTCCCATGTAGATGTATTCGGTTCTTTCATTTAAAATGCACTGTGAATTATTAGGAGGCCTATGGGACTGAGAAAACCAGACACTCCAGCATATAATCAGAGAACAGAGAGGCTCTTCCTATTTGTAGCAGACACCTGTAAATAGGTAATGGGATTCATTGTATTTCTTAGCCTTAAGGTTGTTATTCTTGTGATTGAGGGATTGTCAATGAACTCAGAAACATTGGTTTTTAGAAATCTTAGAAACTGGTGAGAAGATACTTCCTCTGCATCCTTCACCTTTCTCCACCTTTGCTTTTTGCTTTCAATTAAAAAAAAAAAAAAAAACCCACAAACACAAAACAACAACAAACAAACAAACAAACAAACAAAACGGAATTCTGTGTTGCATGCTTTCTAGATGCACGTGAGATGAATCCACTGCACTGTGGTAGCTATCTCTTGCTGTTTTAGGTGAAAGAAGTTTAAGACTTCTAGAATAGTGAACATTTGGGGTAATATTGTGTAAGGCAGGGGCTCCTTTGCTCATTTGCCCTAGTGGTATTAAAGTCACTGCTGACCCGGTTGGAGTGATGGACTTCTGTTGACCTTGACTTCAGCTCTTGTTCTTGTCACAGCTTCAGTCTTTCTCTTGGGAATCATTCCTGCCATCCCCAGGGGTTCTGGAGGACCTGTTAACCACTGCACCTACCCCACCCCTGTAACACGAGCTGTATAGGCCGCCCAGATGGGGCCAGGCATAAGCTCTTCATACAACTTCCCACCACGGCGAAAGCTCTTTGGGATGTGACTCCAGAACTGCTGGTGGTCATGTCCCTGGCATGAAGAGAAAAATGGGACTGAGACCCAGAAAGAAGTGGAAGACACAACTGGGGATTGGAGTGGAAAGAGTCATTCAGTCTTCAGTGTTTCATGCTCTGACACCCTTGGTCTATCTCTAATTTTTTAGCCTGCCCTTCAGTTTTGTGAAGGACTTATTCTAATGTCTCCATATGTCTTTTTTCATTTGCTTTAGGTAATTTAGTTTGAGTTCCTCTTACTTGCAATAAAAACTTTCAGGGGAATACAGCAGTTAATACCAAGATATTTATTTCAAGCATAATTTCTAGATTTTCTAGCTCTTGAATTCAGCACACACTGAGTACTTTTTGGACCCTCCATTGTTAAGATGCGGGGTGGACTTCCTATTTGGGGCAGCGTATGGCAAAGTCTTCACTATGTTCCACTGGCGATGAACCAAAGTCTAAACATGCAGATAATACCCAACTTATTTTTATTTCATTTTGGAATCCAGAAACACAATAGGTATTTTAATTTTTGTGTTTAGCTCTATTAGTGTAGCAAAAGTGACGAGCTTTCCTCAGTAGTGACTGAAACCCTTTGGGACTATGGAGGCCTCTGTCTATAATCTAAATAAGCTGAGGTTCAGAACAGACATTGTTGCTGAAATCATATTCTATGTATAGAATTGTGATTTTTTAATAGCAGGAGCAGCACAGCAGAGGGAGTAACTTATGCGCCTTGACAAGCCATGCAAAATCAGACTTTTTAGGTAACTCCAAGGAAGATGTTTTATGTAGGATATGAATCTAGGCCATACTTCATACACCATGTGTTCACAGAAAAATGCAGTTTCTTAGCAACCATCACCTGGTTGTCAAGTTATCACTTGATTTTTAGGGACACTTGTCTTTTTTAGGCACATGCCTCGCTAATACTTAAATCTAATATCCAGGTTAGTACTGGAATGGTTACGTTTCACTTTCTTCCAAGTGCTACTTTAAAAACCAACCATTCCAACCTTACCTCTTTATTTTTTTAAGTAAACTACTACAGGAAATGAGAAAAAAACCCATCTGAGCGTGTTCTCTCGTGAACGAATGAATTCATTCATTTGTTCAGTAAACCATGTATTTGATGTCTACTGAAGCCAGGCCCAGAGGATACAAGATGAATCAGAACCCACGTCAGAAGGATCATGGGGGTATGGTCATGTAAAAAAAACCCACTGATACCACCATTCAAGGTATTTTGAGAGAAGACATGGGCAGTCAGATAGGAAGACACTGACTAATAATAATTGAGCACAAGTGCGGAATTCTCAGGTTGGAGTGAGAGTCAGATAAGCAATAACTGACAGAGAGGTAACATTTGACAATATGACTTTGGCCTTCCTGAGTAATGTGTAATTCCTTTCTGAATAGACACTCTAACAACACATAGCTGGAACCAAGAACTTCACTTTGTTACTTAACTTGAGATGGAAGGCTTTTGCGATTAATTATATCAAATGATATATTTGGTATCAACAGTATGATGCTTTTGGCATCATTACACTGATGTAATTTATACCATATATTATCTGGGATATCTATTGGAACCAAATGTATGTATCTTGGTATACTTGCACTGCAAAGTATAAATATGTTGGAGGTAAGTTGTTCCAGGTAGTATGATGGTATCCATTGATACCAAATGTATACATTTTAACATCATTTACACTGTAGATTGTAAATACGTTTGAGGTAAGACACACCAGATATGATTACCATGGACACTACAACAAAAAAGAAAATGTAAACAATTAACATTAGCTAAAAAAAGTAGTCTACCCAGCAGTATACACTATAATCCTAATTTTTGTTTATATGTATGTATAGGTATAAATATATATTTTCTAATGCATCAGTAGGGGGATCTCTGTGGGATTATGAATGGCTTTAAATTGGTTCTTTTAAGATATTAAGATTTTTTTCCAACTTCCTTCTATAAACATGGATATATCAGTGTTTTAAAAGAAGAAATTTCAGTTGTTGGAATTTGAATCATTCAAAATTTGTCATTTTTAATACTTCCTTAATTTTCTTCAGTGAATATTCTAAAAAAACCTAATAAATGCAATCAGTAAAAATAGAGAATTGCTCACAACTTAGATGACTGGAAAATGTGAGTGTGCATACATATTACATGTGTAATATCTTGTTATGCTCTTTCTCCTTGTCTATCAAGTTGAGATAGTAATTGCATTTTCTGGAGAATTTTGCTTCCAAATATCTGCATTTCCAACCTGTTCACCAGACATTGGTTAAGGGTAGGCATATGAAACAGTTCTGGGCACTGAGAAAAGACAGTATGTCTCCTGAGAAGTTTCTTAGAAGGAGTGAGGAAGAGATAGCCTCCATTTCCTTGGGACATTGTGTCTTGACATGATGTCTGAAGCAGCGGTTTTTCTAATGTTATACGTTGAACTGTGTCCCCCCCCCCCTCAAAAAAAAATAGATGTGTTGGAATCCTAACCCTCAGTACTTCAGAATGTGATCTTATTTGCCAGTAGAATAATTGTAGATGTAATTAGTTAAAATGAGGTCGTATCAGAGCAGAGTAGGTTCCTAATCCCGTTATGCCTGGTGTTCTTCTGAAAAGGGCAAGCTTGGGTATAGATGTGCATGCAGGAGGAGCGCCATGGCAAACTGAAGGCAGAGATGGGAGTGATGCTGTGACAAGCTGAGGGCCAGAGATCCTCTGCAAACTGCCAGAAGCCAGGAGAGGGGCATGGAGATGATTTTCCCTCACATCCCTTAGAAGGAACTAACCTCACACCCAGCTTGATCTTGGACTTCTAGCCTCAAGAACTGTCAGACAATACATCTATGTTGTTTAAGCTATGGCAGCCTCAGCGAGCTCATCCTGGGACTTTGACAGGAAATAAACTGAGAGCCCAGGTGAGTGCTGAAGAGGCATGGTAGAAAGTGGAACTGTGGTCTAAGGTGACATCCTTAGCAGCTGGATTATCAAATCTCCTCCATGCCGACCCCCTTTCTTGGGACTTCTTGATGTATGTAATGTCAGTTTTCCTAGTCTTGTGGTCACTTTCGAGTTGCTTTCAATTACTAGCAGTTAAAGAAAACTGGGTGGTTGGGTTATGGACATTGGGGAGGGTATGTGATATGGTGAGTGCTGTGAAGTGTGTAGACCTGGTGATTCACAGACCTGTACCCCTGGTGCTAATAATACATTATATGTTTTTTAAAAAACAAAAACAAAACAAAACAAAAAAAAACACTAACTGATTCATTCCTCCCTAGTGTTCTCTTTTGCAATGCAAGTTCTGATGTCACACACTGCCCTCTGGCCACCCTTTTCCACTCATTCTCCAGATGTTTTTCTATATGTCCAAACTTGAGAGGAATCATGTGGTAATTTTTGTCCTGTGACTGGTTTATTTCACTTCACATAATATCCTCCATGTTCATTCATGTTGTCACATATTGCAGAATTTCCTTCATTTTTTAAGGCTGAATAATATTCCATCACATCAGTGTAGCACATTTTCTTTATTTATTCACCCACCAATGGACATTTAGGTAGTTTCCAAGTCTTGGCTATTGTGAATAATGTTGGTATGTACATGCAAATGCTAATATCTCTTCAAGATCCTGATTCAATTCTTTTGAATAAATACCCAGGAATGGGACTACTGGATCATACGGTAGCTCTATTTTTAATTTTTTGAAGAACCTCCATACTGTTTTCCGTAGTGACTGCAGCATTTTGCATTCCCACCAAAGTGTACATAGATCATCATTTCTCTACCTCCTTGTCAACACATGTTTTGTTTATGCATGATTCCATCTACTTAAAGACATTTTATCTAGGGGTATCTAAAATGGTTATAATCATATAATTGAAGAATAGAACCATGACTGTCAGGTACAAGGTGAAGGGGTAATAAGGAGTTGCTAACCAATGGGAATTGAGTTTCAATTAAGCAAGAGGAGTAAGTTTTTTTTTTTTTTAAGACTTTATTCATTTATTTGAGAGAGAGAGAGAGTGAGAGAAAGCGAGCTAGTGGAGGGATGGGAAGAAGCAGAGGGAGAAGGAGAGGGACAAGTGGACTCCATGCAGAGAACAGACCCTAGCGCAGGGCTCCATCCTGGAACCCTGATATCATGACTTGAGCCAAAATCAAGAGATGAATGCTTAACCAACTGAGCCACCCAATGACCCCAAGTGGGGTAAGTTCTAGAGATTCGTGGCACAACATTGTGCCAATAGTTAACAATATCATATGATACACTGCAAATGTTAAGAAGGTAGATCTCATTTTAGTATTCTTACAATAATTAAAATAAAAATCCAAGAGGAAAGAGGGGTAACTCTTTTTTTTTCTCCCCTGAGATTATCTTGCTTCTGAAACACCCAGAAGGAAGGGTGGTATCTTGGTCTTCTAAATCAGTGAGTCAAGCTCAGTCATGACCCGTGCTCTGCCATTTAGATAGCAGCATTTAATGAGGAGAGACTAAACAGACCTGCCTGTTAGAGCTTTCATCATTATGCATTCTTTGCTTAGTGCTATAGGGAGTGCCTGATTGCTGCCCAGTAGAAACAAAAGAAGCAGTTTCAGGCCTACACTCTAGTTCCCCACTTCTTGGAGTTGGCTTTTGGGCCTGGACTTTCTAGGACTGAGGAAAGGTAGCTATTTTCATACCCTGCTTTGGTGGAGAGAAGCTTTGACAAGTTGTGTGGTTGGACATAATCTCCAAGAGGAAAGGAGAGGAAAAAGTGCCTAATGTCACAAGGTCACAAGGACTGGGAAATCAGAGAAGGCTTTGAAGTGGGCCATTGCCCATGAAAGTGGCCTGTTGGAACTCCTCTTTTTGTACAACCCAGTTAGGTGCCAATGCTATCCCTACCTGCACAAGTACAGGGCTAGCATCCCCTCAGGATGGGTTCCTAGGACTTCATCTTCACATGGCTTCCCCGTGTCTTTAAGCCGCTGAGCTAACTTATACCTCCATAGGGGAATGGGTCATGGGTTTTGAGGAAAAGGATACTCACATAAGCTATTCAGCCCAATTTCCTGATAACATTTCTTATAGCTGTCCTGCTTCCATTTGTGTTATGGATCACGGGCTTGAATGATCTGACAAAACTTTGGAGTTCTTACCCTGGGATGCTGTTACGGGCTTTCTCATCTTATTTATTCATCCACCGAAGAGATCTACTCAGGGGTTCATCTACTGAAGAAACAGTGGTAGATTGATATTCAAGGAAAGCTAATTTTGAAGGGGATATTTTCCTGCTGAAGAGTAAACAGTGGGAAGTATCTTCCTTGAATTGTTTATAAGAGCTGAAAGGAATGATTTGTGAAGTATTCACACAAAATTGTGAAGGTAAAAAACTTTCTTTAAAAGGACTCAGAGGGTGCAAAGAAACTAGATCATCTTTCAACCTGGTTTTAAAATACAGAACTTGCTAGTGCTATTTCAAGATCAGTATAAAAATAGTATAATATTGAGCAGAGAACATTTTATTAAATATAACAGGTTTTTTTTTTTTTTTTTAGTGCTGATCTGTTTTCAATCAATCAATCAATATTAGCCATTAGGGGCTTCTGTTATTTTAAGTGATAAGTTATATTACTTCTTTCATGTATCATTACAGTACCACTAACTAAGTAGTAGTTAGTAGTACATCTGTTAAAAGTAATTTTTCTTTTGAAACTTCTCCTATGCATGTAATGTTAAAAATAAGTTTGGGGGATAGCTGTAGAAACATTTTTTTGTATTAAAAATTTACTATGAGGGGTACCTGGGTGGCCCAGTGGGTGAAGCCTCTGCCTTCACCTCAGGTCATGTTCTCAGGGTTCTGGGATCGAGGCCTGCGTCAGGCTCTCTGCTCAGTGGGGAGCCTGCTTCCCGTCTCTCTCTGGCTGCCTCTCTGCCTACTTGTGATCTCTCGCTCTGTCAAATAAATAAATAAAATCTTTAAAAAAAAATTTACTATGAGCTTATTTTCAGCTACTTATACTTTTAGATTTCATCTTATAGCACCAAAACATTTGTTTTCAGTTTATTAATTTTTAAAATTATTTTGTTTCTTTTAAAAAAATGTAGAAACAGCAGACTGAAGATGGAAAAGATTCTGGAGTGAAAGAGATTAGAATTTTTAATCCTACCTCTGATATGTATTTGCTATGTGAACATTGTCGTTCCTCTGTGAACCTCAGTTTCCTTATCTGTAAAACAGGGATATTAATTTCTGTCTCCCAGGGTTAAATGGACCATGCATGAAATGTGCCTGGTGAGTGGTAGACACCTAGCTCATTATTTTATAAGTTTTTTTATTTTCTGAAAAGCATTTAGGGAGAGTGAATAGTTACTGTTTCATAGTAACAAGGCCACTGAGCTGTTATCATTTATTAAAAAATTGTAATTGAGGGTATTTTTAAGGTTCTGCCCTCTTGCTAGATTTGCTTTCTTTGAAAGTATATTTGGGTAGCAGGAATATTACTAATATTACTTTAAAAGAGCAATATATAAATGCTATTTTCACTTAAAATGTTGGTGTTTTGTAACAGGTTCTTAAGATCGCTGGAATTTCTGCTTTGGTTCAGATGGATTCATCAAATGACTTAGTTGCCATCTTGACCTTACCTGACAGAGAACTTTACTTTGGTTTTAGTTCTTTGATTATTTCTATTACTTTGTAGTTTGTGGTGGTTTTCAGACACACATTACTTAAAATGCTACAGATTTTTTCCTTTCTCTATATTGCCCCTGATGGAGGAAATATGATTCTGTTACAACAACATAAATAATAATAAAGTAATAAAGGTTGTAGTTTTTATTTATTATATTATTTCATTGTCATATTAACTCTACAAAGGACACAAGACAAAGAATATGCAAATGAAGAAACTAAACCCCAAAGAAATTGTGATTTGTCTGAAATTATAAACAGGATCTAGAATTTAGCATTTATATCACCTTTGTAAAGATTATTTTGACTGTGATTTCTCAGCTTTTTGGATCCTGGGAATTATTCGAATCTCCGATGAACATGACAGAGCTTCTCTCAATATGACAGTGGAAATAAACATAGACACACATAGCATCTGTATTTCATGGTCCCACCCCGATTCACATAGCTAATGAGCCTCTAGTTTTGGTAGTCCTGCTTATAGATCACATTGCGTTGCACAGGATAAGGTAGCCTGGGTGTGCTGATTTCATGGTACTGTGGTACATGGAAGTGCAGGGGTGTGAACACAAGAGACACATAGCACTGATCTTTCTTTCCTCCAGTGATGTGCTTTGTGAGTTTGTATCACAGAGAAAGAACAAAAGGCTGGTTAATTCATTCATCCTGTGTTTTATGAGAAATGGGTATCCTACAAAAATGTTAACATCTTTTTCTAAGAAAAAAGAATGCTGCATTCAAAAAAGTTTAGGAAATGCTGCACATTATAGTCATCTCATGAAAATTCACTTTAATTTATCAAAGGCCCTGGCAGCCTTTCAGTAAAGAAAAACCTGTGTATCTCTTTCACCCAGCTTCTCCCCATATTAGTTTTTAAAAGATTTTATTTATTTATTTTTGTGTGCATCCACGCATGCATGAGAGAGAGAGAGAACATGAGCACGAGTGGGGGCGGGGCAGGGGGAGAAACAGACTCCCCACTGAGCAGGGAGCCCCATGTAGGGCTTTGACCCCAGGACCCCGGAATCATGACCTGAGCTGAAGGCAGGTGCTTAACTGCCCAAGCCACCCAGACATCCCATTTTCTCCCCATAGTTTCAAACCTCCTAGCCTTTTCTAGTAAGAGCTTTTATTAGCATCACCTAGAATATACTTTTGGAAGTGGTAGTGACTTTCCTTCAATTTTTACAAGTCTTCTAACTGCAACTTGATCCTGATTCTTACTATGTTGTGGTCGCACCAGCACTAGTTGTGTATGTGTGTGGTGGGGGGGTTGTGTGTGTGAAGCTGCTCAGTCCCTGACTGCTTCTCCTTCCTGTGGTGTTATCACCTCACCTCAGCCAGCTTGGAGGACTGCTGCTCTCTTCTGTCTAATGGCCCAATGTGCTGAGGTTGATGGGTCGCTCATTTTCCTGGTTTTTCCTCTAAAAGATTTTGGAGATGATACCCAGAGATCAAATGCACCCTTGGTACTGGTCACCTCCTTCTATACTCTCTGCAGTTTCTATTTCATTTGTTTCTAAACTGTTCTCTTCCCCATTTCAGTGATGATTAAAGCTAGGGCTTGTCTTACTGTAATCTTCTAGTATTCCCCCATCAGGCAGGTTTCAAAGACCGAAGAAGGTTGTAGATGAGTGCTATCATGGGTGGAACCAAGAGGCAAGGCTCACATTCTCAGCCCATTGTGTACTAACTCGGTAAGCATGGTGATCCTCTAAGCCACATCTGTGAAATGGTGATCATCATGGTGTCTACCCCACCAGCGCCAATGACTCCAAGTGGTCAAATGCGTATGATAGAACCAAAACAGGGCCTGACTGCAGGAAGTGAGTGAGTGTTATCACTATCGAAAGTGACAAACTTCCAGTTATAAATAAGTAGGTCACGAGGATATAGAATGTACAGCATGGTCACCATAATTAGTTGTGGGAGGCTACGGCATGGTTGGAGTCATGGATCAAACCAGGCCCTGTCTTGTGTCTCCTTTAAAGTCTGGATGCCTTGATAAGGGGTTAAGGACAGGAAAGTTGAGTAACACTGAGAAAGGGTCTGTGCTATGTGCGCTCGCCTACGTGACTTCCCACACGTTCTCCCTACAGAAGGGAACTATGTGGTCAGGGTCTTAAATTCTTAGTTGGTCCTTATTATTCCTGTACTTCCCATAACCCCCTCCCTGGTTGATTGTAACTTCTTGTATCAGTAGTAGCTAATGGCATTAGCCGTGACTACCTGGCATCACGAGATTTGTTAGTAGTTAATGTAAACTTGTTATAGGAACTTGCGGTATCTGACTGTATTACTGATGTATTACTCCTCCTATTGTGGTTTGCCTTATAAATGCTTGTAAGATGTGGAATAAAATCGGCACTGTTGGACATCCTCCTCAGTGCTCCTCCTGCCCCCATCTCTTTGTCTCTTAATTTCCTTTCACCATCCTCTTCCCCTCACGTTCCTGGTCCATGTGTCGTGCTGGCCGCGACAATTAGTGATACTGTATTATATTTGAAAGTTGATACAAGAGTAGATCTTAAAAGTTCTCATCATAAGAAAAATACATTTTAAAGGGAAATTTATTTATTTATTTATTTAAGAGGGTAAGAAAGAATGAGAGCATGAGCAGGGAGGTGGAGCAGAGGGAGAGGAGAGAGAATCTTAAGCAGGCTCCATGCCCAGCTTGGAGTTCCATGCAGGGCTTGATCTCATGACCCTGAGATGCTGACCTGAGCCAAAATCAAGAGTCTGACACTTAACCAACTGAGCCACCCAGGCACCCCAAGAAAAAGATTTGTAACTGTGTGGTGATGGATGTTAACTAGATGTATTGTGGTGATTATTTAACTATATATAAATATTGAATCATTGATGTAGCTAACATAATGTTATAAGTCCATTATATTTTAATAAAGAAAAAGTCAGCCATGAGAATCTGGTTCTCATGACCTACCCATGGCCTGCTACACAGAAAGTACCCAAATATTAGCTATTATAGGTATTATCACCACTACTCTTTTTTTTTGAATATTTTATTTATTTATTGACAGACAGAGATCAAAAGGAGGCAGATAGGCAGGCAGAGAGAGAGAGAGAGGAGGAAGCAGGCCCCCTGCTAAGCAGAGAGCCCAATGCAGGGCTCAATCCCAGAACCCTGGGATCATGACCTGAGCTGAAGGCAGAGGCTTAACCCACTGAGCCACCCAGGCGCCCCCATTACTCTTTCAATAATTTGATTATATTCTCTTGTCTTGACTTATCTGACTCCAGACTGAAGATAGCTTTGATACAAACTGATTAGAGAAATTTTAATTCTGGTGCCTGAAGCTCTAATGAATTGATACATTATTTTGCTGTTGATTTTTAATAGCTTATACCCAGTAAAGAGCAGACAATTTTCTTTCTTACTTATTTGAAAGAATTTTCCTGCCAAACTGTACCCAAAGATAGTAGAACTGTGCATGTCAGGTTGTATCTAAAGCAGCTTCAGGAAGGGGGAAGAGGCAATTATGTTAAACCTTCTGGAAATGCACAATCATCAAGAAAGTCACAGTTAATGGGAAAAAAAACCTGGTCTCTACTGCTGTGTTTATTTTTTCATTCCTAACTATTCATTACATTTGCCATAGAGTGAAGGAATAGTGTCAGTGTAGTTTACTCTCACAACCTAAACAAATTGCTCACAAAAAAGAAAGTAAGGCCTACATTTTCTGTTGTTTGCTTATTTTTCATTTTATTTTACCTTATTTTACCTTATTTTATTTTGTTTTAGGTAGGCTCCACCTCCAGCATGGAGCCCAACATGGGGCTTGATTTGAACTCACAACCCTGAGATCAAGACCTGAGCTGAGATCAAGAGTCTGATGCCTAACCAACGGAACCACCCGGGGTGCCCCTGCTTAGTTTTCCTTTTACATTCTATTTTTCCTCTCCTCCTTCAGGAATAGTTACTGAATAGTTTTAAGTGCAAAGTAGTTTTAGGATCAAGATTTGTTTCCTCCTGAAAGGAGAAAAATGACCAGTACCAATTTGGATTTATTTGTAATGGTCATTAGCCATTTTCATCAATCAGAAATATAACCTTTTAAAAAACCAAGCAGTTAGGTTTGAAAGTAGGTTGACTGGGCTCTCTTGGGAAGTGTCAACTGTCGATGGTTATTGAAAGAATATATGCAAAAGAAATCTCTGGCCTAAGGGAAGCCCCGTACCGTGTTACCAAGCAGTTTTCAGACACTTTTTTTTTTTTTTTTTAAACAGCGGGACTAATTATTTACATGAAATCTTATTTGGAACCTAGATATGAAATAAGAGACAATAAAAATGTGAGAAACCTGACAACTCCAGGTTTGAGCATCACTGAGTTGTGGAAGAAATGAATATCCTTGATAAATTTATCATTCTCATATATAAGGTGAAATATTCAAAAATATGGTTAAGCTTTCATATTTGTCACTGGAACTCTAGAAAAGGAGTGGCAGTTTTTTTTTTTTTCTGTAAACAAGCCAGTCAGTAAGTATTTTATGCTTAGTGTGCCAGGGTGCAAAATTGAGAATATTATGTAGATAAATATACAACATGAAAGCGAACAAATTTCCACAGAATTTTTTGAAAAAATTCAAAATAGAATAATGATTATTGGGTACAAGTTTTCATAATGTAGGCTGGCTAATGAGAAGAACTGAATTTTTTTCAAATACCATTTCACTTAATTGGAGTCCTATCATCAAATTGATTGCAAGTGTTCATCTATGAAAACATTACTTAGCTTGTGGATATGCAAAACTAGACAGAGAGTGAGATTTGGTCTGTGGGTCATAGTTTGTCGATTCCTCCTCTAGAATAAACTTTAACTGGAAAATAGCAAGTTAGAGACTTCAATTAGCCGTTACAGTGCTTCTATTTTATAGTGACAGCAATGAAACCCTTTCTCATGGCTGTCATATTGGCAATGCTTTTTCTCTTTGAAGGTGAAATTCTAATACCCAGTATTGTGGATAGTTTCAGAAAAAACCAGAACTTCACATATTCTTAGTGGGAGTCTTTTCTGGAAGAAAATTTGTCAAAAGGTGTCAAAAACCTTTAAAAAAAGGCACATTCACTTTGTTTGACTTGGCGATTTCACTTCTAGGGATTTAACCCAATGAGGATTATATTGAAATATTTATGTGGAAGGTTATGCTTCATGGCACTGCTTATCATAGTGAAAATTTGGGTGCATCTTAAAGCTCAGCCATAGGAGGATCTGTGAAATAAATTATTGTAGAGCTATAAAAGAAAATATTAGGCAGCCACTGGAAATTATATGGTTGAATTTCATTTAACGACACAGAAAGATTGCTTTAAAAAAAACAAGCTACAGGGGCGCCTGGGTGGCTCAGTGGGTTAAGACTCTGCCTTTGGCTCAGGTCATGATCCCAGGGTCCTGGGATGGAGTCCCGCATCGGTCTCCCTGCCCAGCAGGGAGCCTGCTTCCTCCCCTCTCTCTGCCGCCTGCCTTCCTTGCCTACTTGTGATCTCTGTCAAATAAATAAATAAAATCTTTAAAAACAAAACAAAACAAAACAAGCTACAGACATTATGCATAGTATGATCCCATAATTGAATAAAAGATATGTGAAGCATAAACACAGAAAACAAAATGAAAGCTTATATGCCAAAACATTAATGGTGCTTATTTGTGAGATAAGAGTATAGATCATTATGATTATGTATTAATATATAGTCGCACAATAATCAGTACTGTCTCTTGGGTGCTTAGCAATTGCAGGCACTCTGGGAAATGCTTAACATACATAAACTCATGTAATCTTTAAATCAATGGTACCAAGTAGGAATGCTTATATCCTTTAATACAATGGTGATGCCGAGGCTTGGAGAAGTTAAATTGCTTCCCCAGTAAACACAGCTAGAAATGGGGGGGTCTGGGTTTTGTACTCAGATGTGTCTGATTCTGAAATTTTGTCCTGCCGTCTTGCATGTTATATTGACTCTTATTTTCCTCACACTAGTTTGTATTTTAAATCTTGCTCTAATGTGTCAGGGGTGTTTTTAAGAAAGTCGAAGATATAAGAACATTGGGTGTAATTATACTAAAGTCACTGAACTGCCATGTGGAACATTTAACCATTTCTTGTCCTGTTACTTCTGATTCTGGGGATTTGCATCTGTCTGTCCTTTCCAACTGGCTCACAGGCGTCCTTGAAGATACGGAAGACAGCAGTGATTCCTCTAACTATTGCAAAGAATGGGTATTCCTGCTGCTTTTAAGTCTATAACCTAGCCAAGAAAATGTGCTTTATTTAAGTTGAAGAATCTTCCATATTTTAAAGGTAAATTCCCTTGCTCCAAGAGACCATCTGACTCTCAGAGCTTTTTAGAATCAGTGCAAGAAGTGGGAGTAGTTGTCAACTGGTGACCAAGAAACTTCCTCTCACTTTCCCACTATTTCCCTCCTCCTCACCACATTCCCTCAAAAGTGGATAGGAACAGCATTAGTCCAGGAAGGGAGTGCTAACTTATCCAAATTAAAACCTTAAGTGCTTACTTAATAATGTGTCTCCCAGACATAAATTATCACCTGGATTTAAACTTCATGATTCTTTTATTATTTTTTTTTCTGTGTGCTAGGCCATAGACGCTATAAAAATGATAACTATTAAACTCCGACATTTTCCATTCACTGAACAAGATGAACTGTTCTTTCCTACTAAATTGCTCTTTAAGATAATGAGTCCTGTCACCAAAGGTCTGTGATCATCTTGCCACTTTGGTTTGTGATTACTGGCTTATAGAGCATAGTCAACATGATCAACTTTTTTTTCTGACCTGTTTTGTCACATCTTTTGTTTCCAGCTCCTTGAAAACAGAATGATGGGTAAATTTATCTTTCTTAGGAGTTATGAAAAACCCTAGCTTTATTTATTGAATGCAGGGAGAATGGCCTACTGTGAAATGATGCTGGATTATAGACAGACAAGGAGGGTCATGCAAAACTATTACAGGAGACACATGACAAATCTTGAAACACTGGTAAATTAAAAGTGCTTATAAGTACAAATCTGGGTGTTGGAGTGGGAATATAGTGGTCACTATTCACTCTGAAATCATTTTGGAGTATGCAAAAATCAAGTTGTATAGTGGAGGATAATAAATAGTTAAGTATAGTAATTGGAGGTGGAGTGGGGGATAGAAAAAACTATTATATAATGGTAGCTCCAATTTCTTTTTAGTTCCCATTCATTTAACAATTAGCAGTTCCTTAAAATTAATTTCTTCTAAAATTAATTTCTGTATAGGGAGCAACTAGTCTCTGATTTCAGAGACTTCATTCCCTTATTTTGTGCAGTCTCAGAGGTAGAGGGGGAAGGAACTAATTGTGGAGGACATGATGGTTGCAGAAGCTTCAAGAATCATGGCCTCATATTACAGTATTGGGAAGAAAGTGGCCCTTTCTTGTATTCCTTTTTCCAGAGCTCTTTGAAGACTTCTCTTCAGATTCATTGACCCACTTAGGCCAATCACTATAAAGAGGAGTGGAATTACTGTGCTGGCTTGTAGAGCAATGATGATTCACCCTCAGGGTCTGGAGAGTTCAACTTCCCTTGTGGCCTAAGTTTCTTGAAGAACGATGGACGTAATAGGGTTTTTTGGAACAAAGGAGAGTGAATTACTGATGGGTAGGCAAGCTAGGGTGTTTGCCAAAGTTGTTTTTGGCAAGTTAATATTATCAATTCTGGTAAAAAAAAAATTTCCTCTTGTATCTTTCAAAAATTCTTTTCAGTTAATGGTTTTCCAGTTGTTCTTCACATGTTAATTTACTTATCAAGCTGATTGCTTATAGATAATAAGTCAAATATTTTAAAAGTGTATAACTCAATATGTAATGTTTTACTGTAATGACATTTTGTTAAAGTGGATGTATTTTTAGAATCACTACATAAAATTTCAGGATTTAAGAAATGAAACAGGGGAAGGAAAATAAAATTTACAAAAAAAAAAAAAAAAAGGAAGTTATTATACATAAACTTCTCTGTTACTTCAGACTCTGATAATAGGAGCATTTAAACTCCCGTTTTTTAACTTTTGTTTGTTTTGTGATAGTTGAATTATCTGAGATGAAGTATAGTGTTATGGGCTGGACTGTATTCCCCCCAAATTTATATATTGAAACTACCCCCCCCTCCTTTTTTGGATTTGCCCATGGTTTAGTGATTATAATACCAAAAACACAGGTAATAAAAGAAAAAAATACATAAGTTAGACATTATCAAATTTAAAAACTTTTATGCAAATGACAAGTATGCCAAGAAGATAATAAGAGAGTGCACAGAATGGAATAAAATCTTCACAAGTCACAACTTTGATGAGGGATTAATATTGAGACTATATAAAGAACACCTACAACTCAACAACAATAAAAAACACCATTGCAAAATGGGCAAAGGATTTGAATAACATTTCTCCAATGAAGACATTCAAATGGACTATAGGAGGTTAAGAGGTGCTCAATGCCATAGTCATCAAGGAAATGCAAATCAAAACCACCATGAGATATCATTTCACACTCACAAGAATGACTATACTCTTTAAAAATGGAAAATAAGTTTGGTGATCTTGTGGAGAAATTGGAGCTCACATATTGCTGGTGGGATTGTAAAATGCTGTAGCCTCTGTGGAAAAAGAGTTTGCTATTCTTCAACAAGTTAAATATAGACTCACCATAAGATCCAGCAGTTCTACTCCTAGGTATAGAGCCAAAGGAATAGGAAGCAGAGACCCAGATGCTTGAACACCGGTGTTCAAGAGGTGGAAACAACCCCTGCATCTCAGAGTGAGACTGTATTTGGAGATAGAACATGTAGAGATATAATCAAGTTAAAATGAAGCCATTAGGGTGGGCCTTAACCCCATCGACTGGTACTCTTATAAGAGAGATTAGAATACACAGAGAGACAGCAGGGATGTGTGCATACAGAGGAAAGACCATGTGAGGGCACAGGGAGAAGGCAGCTGTCTGTAAGTCGAGGAGAGAAGCCTCAGAAGAAACCAAACTTGCTGAGACCTTGATCTTGGGCTTCAGCCTCCTGATCTGTGAGAAAGTTAAATTCTGTTGTTTAACCTACCCATTCTGTAGTATTTTGTTATGACAAATTAATATAAATGGGAATTTTAATGAGTATTTGAAAAGTGTCAAAGATTGTAATAAGAGACTTTATGAATCCCTACTTGAGGGAAGAATTATCCCATTTTCACCATGGAGAAACAACTGAGCTTCAGAGAAGTTAAATAACTTATAAGTGAAAGAATTGGGTATCAATCCACTCTAAATACTTTCTATATATCATTCACCCTGTCCTTATCATTCATAAGTCCATTTAGAATATATTAAAAATTTAGTAAAAACTCACCTTATTGAATTCTTGCTATTTGTCAGGTATAAAGTGCTAAGCATATTATTTGTGTTAGTGTGTTTGATCCTCACCATGACATTATGACCCGTGTGCTATTATTATTCCACATTGCTGGTAAGGCTCACAGACTCTAAGTCAATTTTCCTGGATCACAAAGCTACACAAGTTTGGAGTGAAGACTGACTTGATAATCTGACTGTAGAGTATACTATATTATCCAGCATCCAAACTACTTTCTATTTGAATGGATCATTAGAAGGAAGAATTTAAAATGTAAAGCTTAAGTCAGTATGACACAGAGCACTCACAGTGTAGGAGACATGTAAATTCAATGATATGTTAATTTGTAAATGAATCTTGAAGAGATTTTTTAAAGGCAAATATGAAATAATATTTTTCTATGAAACTAGTACATGCTTGGAAATAGTTACTTGCCATAATAGCACGTAGACCAGGCTTTTAATCAGTTAGTCAAAGGATCAACAAAAGAGACATAGATAGCCCCTGAAATGGCATCATATTAACAGAATGGCCAAATGAATTCCACTTTTCTATAGGGACATGCTATAGTTAGGGCTTTAACAACAAACACCCAGTATCAAATAACTCACACAGGAGTCAAAGATATGTCACAAACATGGAGATACACTTGAATATAAAATTATAAGATATCTTGAAGCCAAAAAAAAATATGTTTGAGGCCCATAAAATGGGCATTGGTATATTGTTTCATATAGTTTCAAAAAAATAATAGGTACTTGATATATGTTATGAAAAAGAAGCAGAAGAAGTAGTCATTCCTGGTGATAGCAGGTGGTGTCTATGAAATCACAATGCAGCTATAAGTCTAGGTTTTTTTCCCCTAAATTCCAGCTATACCCCCTCTCACAGCTTACTTGAGTCACTGCCCAGAAACCAATGGATGAATGGGAAATGCAGCAAGATGTGAAACAGAGTGTTAATTAGTAGCAATGAATGAAAACTCGTGATTTGTGAAGAACCCCGAAGCAGAACTGACTGTAGGAATTCCTGTGATTCATATAAAACATCCTGACTTTCTGAGCTATAAAATCCTTTCTTGGTTAATTTGAGTTTTATTTCTCTTGCCATTAGTAAATTATATGTAATATGCCATATGGTCTGGAACTAAAATTAATTCAGCTTCAAGAAATTTCGTATCATTCTTTGGAATAAATATTTAAGACCTTGAAGGGAAGGAAAATTCTTCTCTTACCCTTCAAGGTCTTCCAGCTGGACTAAGAATTAAACTGACATAAGACAGATTAACAGAAAAAAATCCAAGATTTTATTAAGTGCACAGGAATGCCCAATAATAAAAAAAAAATTTTTTTTTGAGAGGGACAGAGAGAAAGAGAAAAAGAGAGAGAGAAGACAGAGGGAGAGGGAGAAAGAATCTTAAGCAGGCTCCACACCCAGTGTGGACTCAGTGTGGGGGCTCAATCTCAGAACCCAAAGATCTGTGCTGAGCTGAAATTAAGAGTTGGACGCTTAACTGACTGAGCTACCCAGGCATCCCCAAAAATGAAACTGAATAATGAATTGACCAAGGCAGATAGTTTTTACACTTTCTAGACAAAAATAGACAAAGAGATAATAAATCTGTGAGGAATTGACAGGACAAAGGAAACTTAACTTTGGAAGCTTCAATTAGTAAGGAATTCTAAACAAAATTTGGGCTGTGGTAGTAAATTCATAAAAAGTAACAAGAGTTCTTTATCTATCTTTCTTGGCTCTAAGTTACCCATCTCTGGGGATTAAGATGTCTCTTTACCTCCTGGTGCAGGGAGGGCTATGTTTCACATGGGAGATTTCTTTCCTGCTTTCAAGGGCAGAGGAGACTGTCTCCTCAGAGGAGAGGCTGAGGGTCTTTCTTGCACAGGCTGTCTTTTAAGTAAATTTGATTTAAAATAATCAATACGCCAAAGTGGACCATCATGACTGTCCTGTCCTTGGCCCCTGCATCCTCAAAAGTTCAAGATTGAAAATTATTTCCTTTGAGTTGCATTTAGCATCACATTGGTAGGAATAAACTTAGAAAGAATAAACATAGAAAGTATGTCAGTTTAAATCATGCCAAAGAGACTTTTATACCATGGAATAAAGGGTGTGGGAAAAGTGAGGTATTTAAAAAATATACCTCACTGTCTTATAAAGGGAAATACCAATATAGGCAGGAATGAACTCTCCAAAATTCACATCTGGCACGCAGGGGTAATATCATGCTTCCAGGGAAGAATGAGAAATAAACTGATCTTTGTCAAGAATAAATGTGGAAATTTTGTAAATGAGTTGGAAAGCCTTTCATGATGGCTAATTCAGACCTTTAAGTCTGACTATTTCTTTTTTGAAAGATATTTATTTATTTATTTATTTATTTATTTATTTGACAGAGAGAGAGAGAGAAAGAGAGTGTAAGAGCAGGAACACAGCAGGGGGAGTAGGAGAGGGAGAAGCAGGGAGCTGGATGTAGGGTGGATCTCTCAGGACCCTGGGATCATGACCTGAGCTGAAGGCAGACACTCAGAGACTGAGCCACCCAGGTGCTCCTTAAGTCTGACTCTTAAACTTCCACTTTTCTTGAATATTTAGGCCACAGTGGCTAAACTAATTTCATCTAACATTCATCAAGACACCCCCTGGGCTGCTGGCAGTTGCATTAGGATTCCCAAGTCCATTTCCTCCTAGTCTCTTAGACCATGACATAGTTCTCAGCCTTATGCCTCTGCTCAAACCTCCAAAACTCTCACTCCCGCCTTCTGACAGATGAGCTTTTTATCTGTTTCCCCGAGGAAAAAAAAAAGCAAACAGTGGGGACCTTCCATAAGGTGCCACAAACACTTCTACATAGCTATATGCATCTGCTTTCTCTTCTGATGTTACTTCTAATGCCTCCACTTGTCTATTAGCTCTCATCCCTTCTTGCCTACTCAGAGTCACTACTCAGCAATTCTCCCCTCCTGTCCCTTGTAATCAGTTTGGTCCTTTCTGCTTGAATATACTTAGACTGCAAATATGCTTGAAAGTCTCCTATTTAAAAAAAAAAAAAAAAGGAACAGAGAAGAAGGGAAAAAAGTCATTTTTGATGACCTGACATTTCTTTCCATTATCATCTCATTTCTCACCTCCTATTTACAGCTACAGTTTTGAAATGAAGTTTTATACTAGTTCTCTTCAATTCCTCTTCTATTCACTCTTGAATTCAATTAGATTGGGATTTTGATCCCACTGGTACATTTAACTGCCCTTGTGAAGGCCATCATTCACCTCCATGTAGCTAAATCTAATTATCAATTCCCAGCCCTCATGCTACCAACTTTGAAGCATTTGACATCTTGATCACTCCCACTCTTTGAAATGTGCTCATCATTTGGCTTCAAGGACACCCCACTTTTCTGTCTTTTCTGATTACCTCCCTGGCCAGTCTTTGGCCCCTGTGATGATTCCTACTCAGATACCTGATCTTCAAATGTTGAAGTAATCCAGTATTCACTGGAGCCTCTTTTCTCCATTTATACTCACTTCCTAGGAAACAGCACACAGACTGGTGATTCACAAATTTCTACCTCCAACCCAGGTATCTCTTCTGAATTTCAGAGTCATAGATCCAGCTGTCTACTTGACATTGCTACTTCGGTGTCTCATAGATGATTTAATATTAATGTGTCCCCCAAACCTGCTTCCCCCAATCTTCCACATCCAGTAAAAGGCAGCTCCAATTTTGGAAATTCTTTCCAATTTCTCAAGTAAAAAGCCATGACTCTTCTCCTTCTTGATCCCACATCTGATTCTTCTGCAGTATCTTTTGACTCTGCCTTTAAGTTTTTTTCTAGAAACTTACCATTTCTCATGACTACCACAATGGTCAGCCTGATCTCATCCAACATCATTTCATCATAAGTACAGGAATACCTTCTACCTGGTTTCCCTATTTCTATTTTTGTGTCTCTGATAGCCTATTCTCAATTCAGATGCCAGAATGATCCTTTTAAGCATAAGTCAGTCAATGTAATTTCTCTGTGAAAAAATCTTTTTATAGCTTCTTCCTGTCACATTTGAGATAAAAGTCAAAGGTCACACTATGAGCCTCCCATGCTGAAATTATTACATATCACCTCATCTTCTACAACTTTCTCCCCCATTCCGTTTCTCTAGACGTTCATCTGGCAGGCCAAGTATGTTTCTGCCTTGGGCTTTTGCACGTGATAGTTCCTCTGCCTTGAACATTCTTTTCCTCAATATTTGTAAGACTTGCCCCCACATCATGTTCAGATTTTTATTCAAATGTTATCTTCTTTTTATTTTTATTTATTTATTTTTTAAAAGATTTTATTTATTTATCTGACAGAAAGAGATTACAGTAGACCGAGAGGCAGGCAGAGAGAGAGAGAGGGAAGCAGGCTCTCTGCTCAGCAGGGACTCGATCCCAGGACCCTGAGATCATGACCTGAGCCGAAGGCAGCGGCTTAACCCACTGAGCCACCCAGGTGCCCTTATCTTCTTTTTAAAGCTCTTCTCGTACCAGTTATTAAAAACAGGAACCATCTTATTCCTGGCTTTATATTTTTCTGTAGCACTTTTTACTATCTGGCCTGGTAGCTATTTTACTTCATTTTTAATTTTCTGTCTTCTTTCCTAAAATGTAAACTCTATCATAGTAGTGGTTTTGACTTCCTTAACTCAAACACATGGAGCACTGTCTTGCCCTTAATAGTACTTAGTAAACATTTGAATATATGAACATGTGAATAAAATTGGATGGGCATCTAAATGGAACTGGAACAATTTTCCAGGACATGTGAAATAAGTTAGTGATTTATAGCAGTAGGTTTCTGTCTTTTACCATAAGGATTCCATCTTAGAAGAAGTAAAAGGTATTTTTTATATTGATTCGATGGATGTTATTATAACTGGAGAGCCAATATAGGGATTAAATGAAATTAGTCAATCCAAAGGTTAACACTTTTCATTGTTAACTTACAGCTCTTTTTCCAAAATGAATTTTTGTTCTCTTTCACTTCTCAATTTTAAATACTTCCCTATGTTTTTTGTCTCAAAAATGGATTATCTCTGTAGGTCATCTGTAAAAAGTGACATCCATCACATTTATAAATGATCTTTTGAATGCCAACGCAGATAGCAGAGTGGAGGAAAGTTAGCTATAGTTAGATTTTTGAGTAATTCTCCAGTTTTGAGTGGTTTCAAACTGTCGGGTGCATAGGAACCCCCTGGAGCTGCTTGTTCAATACAGCCTCCCTGGCTCCCCTACACACTTGCTTTTCTAGAATCTTTGACAATAGGTCCTGGGAATCTGCACAATGCCCCCAGGGATGCTGATGTAGGAGTTCCTGGACTTGCCTTTGAGATGGGCAGCTCTGATCATTCAAAAGATGCTTAGTAGCTTTCCTAGAAATCAAGCAAAGGCTTATGGTAAGAAGACAAGTATCATATATTTCATTCCTGTGGAGACCAATTATCTTGCTATGAATGGTGGCTTGTCTGCAAACTGTCCCCTATCCCCAGGAGGCCTTCTTACATATGTGCTGTGGCATACTGGGGGGAGGGGGGTCAGTAATTTCAACTAAGCTCTGCTTGATCAATACTAACCTATCACCTTTACTGAAGAAATAATTCCGTGGAAATGTCACAGAACTGTAGGTGGTTAGAATCACCTCCTGGCTGTGTTTGCTGACCTATCATCATCCACTCCACAAATGACTACTTTTTATTTTTTTCCTTAGGGCTTTTGTCTCCTTGCTTTCTTTATCCTGAGGGAATCAGGTGATGAAAGGGGTCAGATTATGACACACTGTTACTATGGAGACCAGAAGCTACTCAGCTCCTGTGTGGGTTGGCTTCCCCCCTTTCTAACCAGCTGTTATTCCATCAGCATAAAGAATTTTTACCAAGTGGAAATATGAGTCTTTGAGACCTTTTCCTTTAGCTCTAGCTTGTGAGAGAGACGACTGCCACAGAACACTTTTCATTATTCTGAGACAAAGTGTCAAGAAAATGTTGGGTTTGGGGTGGTGAAATTTCTTGTCATCGTGGCGTTTGGTTTCTGGACTTGTAGTTATTTTGTTTGAAGCCTTTGGTTAGCATATTATAATCATAAGTGAGTGCTTTTAAGCACTCATCTCCTGCTATGAGAGGAAGAAATGACTACGTTCATATTTATGAATTATTTGATAAAATTCTATTCGCCCCTTTGTGTACTTACTATATCGAGGCCCCCTTCTAAGTATTTTACATGTATTATTTCTTTTAACCTACTTCAAACTATGAGGTGAATTTTATTATGTCCATTTTCTAGGTGAGGAAAATGAAAGACACTGAATTTAAGGAACTTATGCATGCAGGCTTTCTAGTTATGAAACCACAGTCAGGCTATGATCACTGCTCCAGAGAAGCTACTGCTGACTCAATTATGTGTATTGTGATAGTACCACCCCATAACCGTAATTAAGATTACATTCATGTTAGTATGAGCATGTAAGTCACAAGGCTAAATCAACAGTTATTTCAGGGAGTTATGAAATATCCTGGACTTATGGTAGCGCTAATGCCCTTGTGTTTGGACCCTAGCCTCTGGGTCTATCTTTAATTTTAGTGGTGGTCATGGCAGGCAGGGCTCCTCTAGCTCAGTCTCTGCTCAACTCAGTCAACTGCCACCTGGGTCTTTCTGGGCTTTACCCCAAGGTCTTCTCTGACTCTGGGGCCTCTTATGTGACACACAACAGTGTCCAGAAATTGCAGGAGAGTTAATATGCCTAGGGACAACTCTCGGACCATGGGGGTGGAAGTGGGAGAATAGTGTGTAAATGTTCCAGTCTCTCATTGACAGCTGGATAATTCTAGAAGGCATCCATGTGCTTCTCAGAGGTTCTGGTAGAGACAAGAATCCATCCTAGAGGAATCTGTCTGTGACCTCAAAAAAACAAACAAACAAAAACAACTGTAAGGGCCTGGTTGGCCAGAGGGAGCATTTTGTGTTTATGCAGTGAACTTAGATTGACCCCGCCCCTCCCAGAGGAACTTACTTGCTAAGCCTAGATACAAGGGTGGGTCAGGCCAGGTGAAGACATCCAATCAGTGGAGCGTGCATATATCTACTAGGGTAAATTGAAATTCAATTGGCCGCCCGTGTGTTACCTAGCAGGTTTTTTCTGTGTGTGGCTGACTTAGCATGACTGTGCAGTTTTCTCTGTGTATTGTAATCTCATTGGCCACCTGTGTATAGCCCAGCTAAACTACCTCTATAAAAGTTAGTCTGTGAGGCTGGGAGGGATCGCCTCTTTGCAAGAGACGGCCCTGACCGCTCAGTTTGATTCTCGATGCTTGGCGCGAAATAAAGCTTTTCTTGACCTTCACTTTGTATCAGTCTTGCTCCTTTGATTACGGACCCTAACACAACAACTTATAGTAGTTTTCCTCTCTCCTATCTTATTGTACCTACTTTTTTGCTCCTGGTTTCTGGGTTCAGTTCCTAAATAAAGCACCTGCACCATGTCTTTGTTTCAGGTTTTGATTTCTGGAGGAGCCCGAACTAAGAACCAGAGTCATTTATTAATGTTCAGAATTGTGATGATTATGCTGTGCAGACAGTACAGCCAACAAAATATTTCAAGTCCATGAGCTCAAGACATACTTGCATGTGTGTTTGAATCCTGGCTCTGTCACGATATACTTCACAACACTGTCAGTCAAATATTCGGAGCCTCAGTAACCTCAAATGGAAAATTGAGGAAAACACTACTACCTCATAGTGTTGTTATGAGCTTTCTCAGAACTCTGACAGACCAGTCTTGGTGTGGCTGTGATCCCCACCTCTGGACACTCACCCACCATGACCAGATATTGGGTAGAAGGGAGAGTGTGAGATAGTCATGAAGATGTGCATGTGGCAAATGAGAACTCAGAACATGCATTTTCTCTTCAGGGAGAATGAGAACTAAATGCAGGCCAGTGATCTCTGTTTATAAAATATGGCAGAGGATTTGTGGGGCAATGTTGTTTCAACATACTTATAAGGAATTTAATAAAATGCACTTGCTTTCTTCATTCTCTTAGACAAAGAACTATGAGTCCACTGTAACATACAGAGAACTCTGGAGACCTCAAAAATGCCAAAAGCTTCTATGTAAATTATACCTCCATTTATTAAACTTTCTGTCTCTTGCTGTTAAAGAGATGTTACAGTGAATGGGAACAGAAAGTGGGTGAGTGTGAAATGGATCTAAAGTTGCTATGGAAACAGGTGGTACAACCGATCTATGAAGAGCTCTGTGTTCATCTGGGAAGTCTTGAAATTGCCGCCGAAGGCCATCTGACTATAAGTGAACTGCATAACCACAGCTGATGTCTGGTGCCTACTATGCAGCCCTGATTCCAGGTAAAGGTTTAAGAGAAAGCTTATCTTTCACAAACAGCTGTATGACTCTGTAGATAACAGAAGTCATCTGTTCGTCAGTTCCCTCCACTACCTTTGCAAATAACAGGAGAGACAGTAGGGATGGCAGTAATAATGGCTTACATGTGCATTGTTCTTCCCGTATTTCCTAGGGGTTTTATGTTCATTGACCCGTTTGATCCTGTAAGACAGGCAGTCTTGGCCTAACTACGTGAGTGTCACAATGAGCATCGAGGCACAGAGGGATTTGTTCAAGGTCATACAAATTGTAAATAATTAAAATGGAACTAGATTCCTGAACTTTTGTTTTTGCAACTTTCTTTTCTTTTTCCTGCTGAGGCACAGGCTACAGATACAGAAGACTTGAATGTCAGTTCCTCTGCAACTGGGAAGAAGTCCTGGTGCTGTTGGGAGCTCAGTTGAGGTGTGAAACATGGGTCCCCCTCCTCTCCAGTCTGTCCTCCTTAATTTTTTTTTCTGCAGCCGTTATTCCTCTATGACACTTTTCTGAAGTTAAGTGATACCCACATACATATCTTTCTCAAAGTAAGCCATGGTACTGAGATATTGTGCTTTATAAAAAATAAATATTTATCATTCAGATGACCAAATCATCCAAGGTTCATGGCCCAAAAGTTCCCTAAGCTCTTGGAATTTTTCAAGCTATATGAATAATGGGAGTATCTTTTCTCATAATACTGGGTCTCTTGTCCTCAGTTTCTGAAATTTCATAGATCCATAAGGGTGTTGTGTGAGGAGACACTGGTCTGGGAAGTTCCCATTGTTTTCTGTGTTTATTTGCAACACATATATTGTTTTATGTGTTGCAAATAAAACCTTTCCTTTTCTTATTCTTTGGCTTGGCTGTGTCTTTTGGTTCCACACCTATCAAGAGACGAACCCAGTTTCAGATAATGTTGTAAGCCCTTTGTTTCTCCCCAGTTTCTGGCAGTGTTGGACACAAACTAAGGGTTTAGATGCGCTAATTGGTAGTATGATGATTTGCAGCATCCCCCCCTACCTTAGAGATGTGGTTGTTATCATTCTGATTCTTTTTAGCGTGTTCAGAAATGTGATATTACATTTTATGAGGTAATATCTCTTTATGATTCAGCTGAAGTCTTAATAAAAGTGAGTAAACAAGTTGCTAACACTACCAGAGCCCCCTCTCAGTTGCTGTGGCTTCACTGAGGTTCTGCGCTAACTTAGTAAATCCAGAAACAACTTTAACTGCTAGAATCTTAGGATATTTTACTAACTTTAGCCTGTGTTCTTACAGTGAGCTATGTATTGCAAGTCTGACTCAAAGGAGTTAAAACCAAAGCAAACCAACAACCCGTGACACAGGTGAAGCTTATACACATTGCAATATGCCTTCCTACTTTAGTCCTTCTATGTACTTAGGGTAGGTGAACTGCTATCACAAATACATGCTCAAATGAGTAATGGCTTAAGCATAATAAAAGAATATTCCTGACTCATGTAATAAAGTTTAGAGGGTCAATAAGTCAGAGATGCTGCTCTCCACTTATCCTTAGGCTTGAAGCTGGTGTAAGTCCTGCGTTTTTCAAGGAATAGCTTTCAAGTTCATCCCAAGGATGTCTCTCCATTTCAGCAAGATGAAAGAGAAGAGAGGAAAAAGGCTGGTTGGTATGGGCCAGGCTTAGATCACATGCATTCAGATTCAATGGTTTCACCTATTTGGAGGGGAGCCGGGAATCTAGTCTATGCCAGAAGAAAAGGAGACTATGGATTTTGGAGCATAGCCACCAATCTGGGACAACTCTCCCCTTCATCACCCCAATAACCTATATTTTATAGTAAATACTCAGACTCAAAGTTTCACCTGGAAATACCAAGAAAAGCAAAGAAAGCAAAGAAAAGCAATGAAATGAATGCCTTCTTTATTCCCAAAAGAGAATTTCATTTTTGGAGGTATCAACTAGCAATCTTGTGGACTCTTAACCCCTTTTTCAGCCTAAGGGATTGCAAAATGTCCTTGGGAGGAAAAAATACAACGGTCTCAGAGGTGTATAAAGGCAAACGAAAGAGGGGAGGGATACTGGCTAGCCAAGGAGGGTTGGTAATATTTGAGGTTTTAAACCTGGGTGACCAGTACATCTCATCTCATTTGTTTGCATATTCATTCCCCTGATGACTGGCTATAAAGGAGAAAGCCTGAGGTGTTGGCAATGGAAAGGGAGGAAGACCAGGGCAGTGATGGAGCTGTGGGAAAGGAGAAATGCTCAGGGCTTGGTTTTGAGTGAGGTTGATGAATCACCCCATAGGGGGTGTGACTTGTCAGGTTTCTATGAAATTGTTGATGCCACATGGTCCCTCACTTCTCTGCACCTCTTCATTAGATGGGATGGCACCCTTGCATCCTTTGCTCATAGTGTAGGGTTTTTTTTTTTTTTTTTTAAAGATTTTATTTATTTATTTGACAGAGAGAAGTCACAAGTAGATGGAGAGGCAGGCAGAGAGAGAGAGAGAGGGAAGCAGGCTCCCTGCCGAGCAGAGAGCCCGATGCGGGACTCGATCCCAGGACCCTGAGATCATGACCCGAGCCGAAGGCAGCGGCTTAACCCACTGAGCCACCCAGGCGTCCCATAGTGTAGGGTTTTGTTTTAATTTTTACTTCTGTCTCACAATGAGTGAGTGAGTGAATGAATGAATGAATGAATGAATTTATTGCCACATAATTTAACCCATTTGTTATAGGCTAGTGACGTTTCACATGGCAGAACTTCTGCTGGTCTTTCAATTCCTTTAGGCTTCTGATGGCAGGTTTTGCTGGGTCATCAGAAGTGGTGTCAGAGTTCCAGGCACTGCCAGCTACAGCATGGTTGCAGATCCCTGCAACTCACCTTTTCATTTGGGTTTGCCACGGAAGGAGCAAGTGTACTCTGCGTGCTGGTTTATTTTGATTTTCTTCTTTGTTTTCCTGAGGTGGCACCACAGCAGGTCCTGTATTTACCTATAATTCCATCTTCCTTGGTGCATATTAACTATGTTGTATTATCCACTCTTTTCCCCCCTTTGGTTGTAATAGTAGATTGGACTGGATATTTATTAAAATCTTAAATTTTTCTTTCTTTTTTGGGGGGGGTGGGAAGAGAGAGAGAGTGAGTGAGCAGGGAGGTGCAGAGGGAGAGAGAGAATCTCAAGCAAGCTCCATGCCCAACTTGGAGCCCAAAGCAGGGCTTGATCTCACGACCCTGAGATTATGACCTGAACCGAAATCAAGAGTTGGATGCTTAACCAACTGAGCCATCTAGCACCCTTAAAATCTCAACTTGTAATGCTTAGGTTTTACTCATGTAGCAGATGCACACTGTTATGTAGGCATTGCATCTAATGTTCCTAAAAACTGTGAATTATCACATTGTAAAAATTGAACTGTGTTTTGTGAAAAGTAAATAGACTCCCAGGCCCAGAAGAGATTGTCTTAACTCATTGAGTTGTTTATTTAATTCTTTAAAACTATTTTAGAAAGAAGATTATCTAATTCCATTTTAAAGAACTGAGGATTAAAGATTTTACATGCTGTTAACAATGACAAAAATATTGATCTTCATAATACTAGTGTGCTAAAAATTAAGAGACTTCTTTCCTTTGCCCTAGAATTAGGGTTAATGTTTTTGTTTGCTCATTTATTAACATTTTTTCTTTATTTATTCTCTGTCTTTTTGCTTTAAGAGATCTTTGAATTTCTATGGTAGCTGCTCTTCCAAATTAGTTAGAGTCAGTTCAATGTTCTAAGAAATAATTTGTCTCTAGTACATGGATTTTTGATTGTTTCTCTGAAGTCTTTTTTTGAAGGGGAACTAGAATGGCATTCCTTCTACTCAAAGAAATCATACTCATTGGTATACAGTTACATTGGTGAGTAACTGCAATGACTTATGTTATCCATAACTACATGTCTACTCAAGTTTCATGCTGTAAGTAGGACAAATGTAAATTTTGACAATTTCTAAAAATGCTAATATTTATTATTTTTAATTAAAATAAATAATAATGTGGTATGTTTTCTAAGAAAAAGTGTTCGTGCTTATCTTCTAGGAATCTTGAGTCCTCCAAGTTTGCATTTTTTTTTTTTTAAGGTTTATTTATTAGAGGGAGAAGGAAAGCATGTGTACATGAGTGGGGGGAAGGGTAGGGGGAGAGAATCTTTGAGCAGACTCTCCGCTGAGCATGGCACCCAACATGGGGCTTGAGGTAGGCTCTTTTGAGGCCATGAGAGCATGACCTGAGATCATGACCTGAGCCAAAACCAAGAGTTGGATGCTTAATTGACAGAGCCATCCAGGTGTCCCCAAGTTTCCACATTTCTAAGGAGCTTTTTACATTTTAAATACAAGGCTCTATTTCATTAACCCATCAATTGGTCATCCTCATTACTGAGTAAGTTGGTAGAGTTAGAGGTTTTCTGCATTGTGATGATGTACTGTGTTGTTTGCTGCCCTCTGGTGAACACCAAAGAAGGAGGAAGCCTAAAGTAGATAAGGTAACTTACCTCTAGGGTGCCAATGGGAATGATATAGTATATCCATTTTCTGACTACCTACAGTTTCAAATGATTTATTGAAAATTACATACTTATACCTAAATTCTTTTAAGAGAGTGTGGGAACAGGTTTTTAACTCTAGGTCAAGGAGAAAAAGAAAGGATTTTAGGCTCCTTGGGAGAACCGGACAGGAATAAGAAATCCTTTAATTAACATTTAATCCATGTGTATTCTGAAACCTGAAAATAGTGTTCTGTTTTAGAATGAAACATTTCTCCTTTTACCTTCCAGAGGCTTGAAAAGATAAAGCATTACATTTTCAGAGAATGGGTTGATTGATTTCTTGTTGGCTTCCCCTACCTCCTCTTCCAGGTCCCTGGGGTGACCTTCTCTTTAGGGTGATGGGAAAGCCAGGAAAGAGAGAGCAGGTCAAACCCCTGCTCAAAGTGCCTCTGGACTTTCTGAGCATCTGGGAATTCCTTCCAAGCTGTCTGGGTTAGACCAGACATGACACTGAGGATGGGAATTGATATAGCTTACTTCCTTGATTCTGATGACAGTCAGCATGAGAAATTAGAGAGCCAAAGAGTCCCTTCTGTAGATGAGAGGCTCAAGTTGTCATATCTAAGTAGATTAAGCTCATATTTGGTCCTAATGACTTATTGTCCAAACTGAAATATATCTGGGAGTGAAGAGAAGAACTAACAATGATTAAGCCAAGACAACAGGCTTAAATCATCCCAGGCAAACCGAGATGCATGAGCACTTTACAAATGAATCACATTCTTTTTCTTTGTCATGGCATTGACTGCCTTTGGCAGAAATCTCTCCACTTCATCCCCCAGATTTTCCATGAAGGAGACGCTACCCATACCTTACAGTACTTAGTGCTTATTTATTGCTTGCTTCACTTGTTTGTGGTTTTTCTTGTAATGCCATTGTGAGGTTGGGGGTTTCCTGTTGTGGAAATAGAGTCTGTACAATGCAATCTTGCCTGTGGTCATTAGTTGCACTTGCTTCGAATACCTGTGTTCTGGTCTTTGCTCATTCTCAGTGTTAAAAGAAGGCAAAAATACAAACGATCCCACTGTTGTACAGATTTTCTGTTCATTGTTTTTCTTTGACTCTAAATTACAGCTGACCAGCATAGATCATTGAATTTTCTAATTTGGAGAGCCCAGGAAGGTGGCAGAGTAAGAGGACCCTGAGCTCATCTCCTCCCACTGATACACCTAAATAATGGTCACATCACTGCTTCTCTCACCCAGAAAATGAACAAAAGACTGGCAGAACGGATTCTCTGTAGTTAATCCTATAAAGGATACCACACCAAAAACAGTAGGAAGGGTGGAGTCCCTCTTGGGAACCAAAGTAACAGGCCAGACTGAATTTACTAATTTAACTTATTCTGTTCCTTCTGCTTAAAGTCAATGCCTGTTCTAAGGAAATCTCTAAGGAGATTTTCCTTTCTCATTAACTTACCATTCAATGTTATTTTTTTTTAAATTGTTGCATACTACTTCTTTGCTTTGTTCTTAGTTTTTCTTTTTCATGTATGAAAATGCAAATTGATCTGTTTTTCTGTATTTTAGTGTTTTCTCATTTTTAAGTATATGAATTTTTTTAAAAAGACTTTATTTATTTATTTGACAGACAAATCACAAGTAGGCAGAGAGGCAGGCAGAGAGAGGAAGGGAAGCAGTCTCCCTGCTGAGCAGAGAGCCCAATGCGGGGCTCGATCCCAGGACCCTGGGATCATGACCTGAGACACCCAGGCGCCCCAGTATATGAAATATTTTAATAATTTAATAAACTTGGATTCAGAAAAGTGTAATAAATACTAATGAGAAAAATGTTACTTTTGGTAGCAGAGTAAATGTAGTATTTTGAAAAACTCCATTTCTAGAATGAAGGTAAACAATTTAAAAAAGACATTTCATGTCTACCCTATTAAGTATTTAGACTCTAATATAGTTATCAATCATTCTTCAGAAATTTGCATTATGCCACTTCATTTTTTGTGAAAGACCTACACAAGAGTACCTGTTGTCACTAAGTGAAAGAAATCCAAAGAAGATTTTTGCTTTTCTGGAGGAAGGTGAAAAGCGAAACTCGCCATCAGTGTTGTATTTGCAGTGAGCAGTTAGAGGCAGCACACACCCGGAGCAGTGAATGTGGCCACACTGAGCCCCTTCCCCAGGAACTACACTAGGCATCTCAGCCTTGAACTGCCATAGCTTTGAACTGTGTCTGTGAGCATCTGTGCTTTATTTCGATTTATTTCTTGCATCCTTTAGCAAGACATGTCCTAAAGTATCAGAAAATCCAAAGATAATTTATTTTGGGGGTCTGGGAAGGCTCAAATATTTTTCCATATAAATTAATGGTAATTGCTTCCTTGCCTAATGCCATCTCAGCTTATGAAAGTTTTCATAGAAATACTCTACTTTCAGATAGCAGGAGAAACTTGTATGAAAAGTGTTTTTGCCTCAAGGATGTAATCATTCTGAATAAAATCTGAATAATTCTAAAATGACTTGCATACTGGTGAAACCAAACTGAATGTTTCTGAGAAAACAAAAATCGAGAGATGGCTATTCTCTCTACTATTTATTCCTGTACTTTTTCTTGTTTTCCTCTTATGCCCCCTATTGAATACAAGTAAATCATTTCATTTTGGTTCACTATTTACAAATCATGAAGCTAATCATATTTCATATTGAGAAAAATAGTTTATCATATATTATTTCTACCTCTGTAACACCTACATTTATTTTTATATAAAGATATTCTAAAAATGATGTATGGAGAAGCACTTCTGGAAAGATGGAGCAAGGATATCCAAAAATGCATTCCTCCATTAAAGCAACAAGAAAACTGGTAAAATGATTGAAATCAACTTTTTCAGCACTATGAAAATGAACTAAAAGCTTGCCACAATTTAAAGAGCATTTATTCAATAGAAACTTGGTCAGAAAAGGGAGTTCTGTGGATTTAAAATTTTCCCTATCTTATCCCCCTCTCTCTAGCTTTCTCAAAGATTGGGAGGGGGCTGTTTTTCAGCAATCCCAGAGAATTGTCTCTACCTAACTTGTCTTTAGCTTGCTTACCAGGTGCCAGGACAACATTAGCAATGGGTAGTTGCATAACATCATGCCTACCTAGGGTGGAAAGGAACAAAAAGTGCATGCAGACGCCCTCTGAACATTCCTCCCATTCTTCTCTTTTCTAAGAAGGTGATGTGATTTTTATTGTAGGAGACTGCGATTGCAAAGGAACAGTGCCAGAACAGAAGTGTTGTCCTTAACTCCAGAGGTTTTCCACCTTGAGTAATATCTGGCCCCTCTCCATTAAAGATAGACCTGGACTCACACCCTTTTCAGAGGAATCCATCACTAGCTGAGCTCTCCAACACGCCTTCCTTCCAAGGGGAAAAGAAGACATTTGAAGTTTGACGTTATTTAAAAGGACAACAAATTTTTTTACAAAGCATCCTGGATAAACAGATATATGAACCAAACAAAGAATTTAAAACAGGCAAATACAATCTCAGAGGGATGAGGATCGGGGCAGATACTTAAGTCTGGTTAGCTCAATGTTCTTTCCAAGGAGCTTTTGCCATGCCTTCAACCATTTTAAGAGTGTGGGAAGCCAAAATCTGCCATCAAGATGGCCTTGCAGCTTGTGTTGGATATGTGACTCAGTGGTAGATAATGAGATGTAAGAAGTCTATTGCAGATTTCTGAGGAAGTGTTTGTCTGCCAGATAAATGTATTGCTTCTTCTCTTCCTTCTCTTTGTCCTCCCTTCTTTCTGCTACCAGCTGCAAGATGGCTGGCGGGTGTTCACCATCTAGACTCCATGAAGAAAAGACGTGGAAAGAAGAGACCTTGAGACTAACACTTGGAACTGCCAATAATCACTTACTTCTGTAGCTCTTGCTATTTGTTTTTTTTTTTTTTTAAAGATTTTATTTATTTATTTGACAGAGAGAGATCACAAGTAGGCAGAGAGGCAGGCAGAGAGAGAGAGGAGGAAGCAGGCTCCCTGCTGAGCAGAGAGCCCGACACGGGACTCGATCCCAGGACCCTGAGATCATGACCTGAGCCGAAGGCAGCGGCTTAACCCACTGAGCCACCCAGGCTCCCCAGCTCTTGCTATTTGTGAAAGGTAAGCAGTTTAATTTGCTTAAGCCCCTAGCAATGAGATTTTTCTGTTACTCATATGTATAAGTAATTCCCAAATGATGCAGACAGGAAATCGGACATTTGAAACAAAAAGCAGTCATTTATACAATTCACTAGAAATATTTAGCATGAAAAATATAAAACTTGAATAAAGAACTCAATAGAGGGGTTAAAAAGTTCAGTGGGGACAATGGAAATAAATAGGAGAGGTTGAAAAGGAGGTCCAGAAACTTTCTCAAAAGTCATCAGAAAAGGATATAGAAGGACCATGTGACAAAAATTTAAGAATTATGGAAAATAGTAGTAGCATTAGGGTCTGAATAAAAGATATTTCAGATGGCAAGACAAGCAATAAATAGAAAGAAATAGTTGAAAAAGTAATGAGTAAGACTTACTCAAACTAAGGAAAAATATTCGTGCAATGAACTGACAAGATCCACGCAGTGTGAAACAAAATAAGTAAATGAGAATTTATACATCTGCAGATTATGATGGAATGTAAGAACATCTAAGTCTAAGAGAAAAATTCTAATAGCTTCCAGAGATTAAAAGCAGATTGCCTCCATGTTGATAAGAAGAATTTCATTGCTATCAGGTGGTGCAATAGCAATATTGGATAATGGAATTCTATTTTTAGGGTATTGAATAAAAGATATCTGAATCTAGATTTTTTTCCAGCTGAATTATTTAAATGCCTGAAAAAAAATTCTCACATGTAAGTGCTTCAGAAGATTTACCACATAAGGATCCTTTTTGAAAGTACTCTAGAATAAGAGTCAGAAAACTATGGGCCATAGGCCAAAACTGGTCCACCGCATGTTTTTGTAAATAATCTTTTATTGGAACACAGCTCTGCCCAGTCCTGGATGTCGTATCTGTGGATTCCTTCCAGCCATAATGGCTTAGTTGAGTGGTTGCAACAGAGTCTGTATAATCCATAGGCCCAAGCTATTTGCTATTTGGTCTTTTACTGAAAAAGTTTGTCAACTCTTGCTCTAGGACAAAGGATGCAAGCAAGAAGAGAAACAGATCTAGGCAACTTCAAGATAAGGGAAGTTAGAATGATTAACTAAACAGTAAAGTTCACTTAATAGCAAAGGATGAGTAAACAGTAAAGTTCACTGTTTAAATAGTAAAGGATAAAAGCAAGCTAAAGCGTATCTCAAACAATCCAGAACTAAACTATTTTATGTGATGATCACATTGTCATGGGAAAGTCAGAGAAGGCAAGTTTATGCTCAAGTGTGGCTCATTCAGGCAGCACGGTAGTGTGGCAGGGGGTGGGTGTCCTCAGGTTTGGGCAGGACACTGACGTTGCATGTAAGAGGGCATCATTTATATTACCGATGCATCTTAGATAATCAAGGCCTGAATTTTGGCTCTCATGTTACTACCTTACTTGCTGAAGCACGGAGTGAGGCCAGAACTTGTATGTGCTGCCACACCATGAGTCTGAGATGCTGGTGGGGTGGGGCGGTCCAGGGGCATGTGTGAGCATATATCTAGCAGGGTTGCTGCCTGTTAGGGCACTAGAAAATCCTCCTCATCAATTCATTTATTTATTTATTTTTAAAAGATTTTATTTATTTATTTGACAGACAGAGATCACAAGTAGGTAGAGAGGCAGGCAGAGAGAGAGGAGGAAGCAGGCTCCCCGCTGAGTAGAGAGCCTGATGCGGAGCTCGATCCCAGGGCCCTGGGATCATGACCTGAGCCGAAGGCAGAGGCTTTAATCCACTGGATCACCTAGGCGCCCCCTCCTTACCAATTTAAAATGATTCTTTTCTTGAGGAAGTGTTGTCTTTCTCTAACTCATACAAATTTTCCCTCTGCATTAGCAGTTGTCATATAAAAAGGGGACATTTTAGCTATGAATAGGCTTAAAAATGATAGGAGAAAGTAATCAGATATATATTACCAATAAATTAGTGGTAACCACCAGGAGTATAGAAATAGACCAGCAGAATAGTCTATCCTGGGGGTGCCCGGGTGGCTCAGTGGGTTAAGCCTTGGCCTTGACCTCAGGTTATGGTCTCAGGGTCCTGGGATGGAGCCCTACATTGGGCTCTCTGCTCAGCGGAAAGCCTGCTTCCCCCTACCTTTTTCTGCCTGCCTCTCTGCCTACTTAGGATCTCTGTCTGCCAAAAAAAAAAAAAAAAAAAAAATAGTCTATCCATCCAATGGAAGGTAGGAAAAACAGAGGTGAATAAGAAAACATGATAGTACAATAGTCTGTAAGAAATAAACTCCAGTGTTTATTGTAATTACAGTGTGATAGTAATTACAATAAATATAAATGCATAAAACTGATCCAAAGACATAGTTGCTCAGATCAGATTTCAAAATGGTAATTGTTAGGCAAGAGAATCAAATGACCATATTTCCATGGAAATACAGACATGACATGGTAGTTGTCAAGTGATAGTTATTACTGTGCTTTTTCTGTATTGAGTTAATTATTCAGAATCAAAGCCATATCTGATATCCTGGAGTCAGAGGTGGGCATCCTAAGGTTTTACTTTCCAATTAATGATCTGTTCCAGGAGTGACTCTGCTTAGTAAAGTCTTACTCTGACAGTGAAAAGAAAGAAAACTTCTAAGATAATTCCTAAGAGAGCTTTTTACATAGAAAAGCTTCTGCTTTACTAAAAATAAAACTTAATGAAACAATACTTAGGGTGCCTGAGTGGCTCAGTCAGTTAAGTGTCTAACTCTTGATCTCAGCTCAGGTCTTGATCTCAGGGTTGTTAGTTCAAGCCCTGCATTGGGCTCCTGCTGGGTGTGGAACCTGTATTAAAACAAAACAATACTAAGTATCATAATTTTGAAAATTTTGATTAACTTGCTTGGAGCCAAATTTTGCAGAAAAGAGCTGTCAGGGGCAATATAAAGGATGAATAAAATGTGTATAGAGTCTCAGAGAAATTAACAATCTCTCGTATTTTGCTTAAAAGTTGACTAGTTCATTACGAAGAACAGAGAAACTATAATTCAATGAATTTTTTATTACATGACCACTTGTTTAAAGTATTGGTAGATTTCTTCAATAAACTTGATTCTGTCTTATTTAACTTTAGGTCATTAAGTTGCAAACTACTGTATATGATGTAGTTTTGTTACAGATAGTAGGAACCAAAAACCTCACCTGTTTCAATGATTAAAAGCCATATTAAAAAAAATGAGAATCCACAATAGGTAATATGTGATTGAAGAATAATTACTAAATTTCACTAACAAGAAGCACCTGGTTCCAAAAATCCATTTTAGTGCCAAAATGTAAAGTCATATAAAGGACACATTTGACTTTTTGGAGCTGGTGAAACAAAAGTCATTCTAAGCCATACTTATTGAGATTGATCACCACTTTTGTCCTTCACAATGTTGTCTAATATCTAAGAATGTTTACACTGCAGAATTGCAAAATTTCCACTGCTTTGCTCCACCTGGACTGGTGAGAGAATGATTAACACTCAGGGAATAGTCACATTATACTAGTCACCATCTTAGTGTCTTGTTCATCTTTGATTTTTTTTTTAAGATTTTATTTTTATTTATTTATTTAACAGAGGGATAGAGAAAGAGAGCAAGCACAAGCAGGGGGAGCAGCAGGCAGAGGGAGAGGGAGAAGCAGGCTCCCCTTGGAGCAGGGAATCTGATGCGGGACTTGATCCCAGGACCCCGGGATTTATGACCTGAGCTAAAGACAGATGCTTAACTAACTGAGCCACTCAGGTGTCCTCATCTACAAATGTTTTCTACAGTAAAATAATTAAACTTCCAAATATTCCAATGTCATGAAAATTTATAGCTAGAGAAATGGGGAAAATTAGTTTTGTGACTTTACAAAGGACATTCAACTAGAAGCCAGATCAAGATATTCTTTTTGGTTGATGCACTAAAAATCACAAAAGAAAGACATATTCTCTGTGACCACTTGGAGGAAGTTGGAAGATAAATATGTTAGCCTCGGCTCCATATTCAACATCTTGTGACCAACAGTGAGTTAGACTGAGCCCAGGACAGTGGCAGGACTGGAGAGGAAATAGACAGGCTGGCTGAGGATGGAGTATCTTGTGAGTGAAGCCCTAAGGAAAATGGGGAAGAGGACAGTGATAACATTTGTTCTATACTAGAATTTAACACTGTTTTCCCAGGACATGGCTGGAAGTCTGTGGTTACCTACAGTATTTCTGAGACTCATTTGAAAAGTTGATGTGCTACACACTTACACTGGCTGCAGGTAAGTGACTACAAAATTTCTAACAGCTCTGGCTTCTTAGGCTAAATTTGGGTTACCTCTTTCTAGTACACAATATCTGCATGAAGCCGGAGATGAAAACCATCAGAGTGAATTCTATACCTTCTTTCTTTACATACATAAGTTATATATTTTTTTGTCATTTGAAAAATAATTATTGAAAGCCTAGTATATGTCAGGCATTTTGCTTGGAGCCATAGTTATCTCTGGTTAAAACAAAGTCCCTTTATTCAAGGAGTTAACAGTTTAGTGTGAAGATAGGGAAATAAATAGGTAATCACAATATGGCATATGGTTTTAGGATGTTTGGGAAGCCCATAGGAGTGTTGCTTGACCCAATTTCAGACATCAAGTACAGCTGCTTGAAAAAAGTGCAGTTGTTAGCCGAGAGCCAAAACATACAAAGATTAGTCGGGTAAAGGCCAGTGGGGGTAGGGAGTGGTATAGAAGTGTATTCTAGGCAGAGAAAGCTGCCCATGCAAAGTTCAGTGGTTGGAAATATTGCGATTTATAAGGAATTCATTATAATTCAGGAATAGAGTAGACGGTTGGAGGAAAGGGAGAAAAGAGATGACCTCATTAAGATCTACTGTAATCCATGATAGGGAGTCTGAACTTCATGACACAAGCTCCAGAAGCCACTGGAGGATTTAGCTAGGGTTAGGTTTGTGCCTTAAGAAGATCAGTTTGGAAGCAGTTTGAAGAATGACCTAGAAAAAAGAAACCTAGGGGGTACCAGGAGAGAAATTGGGATACTATAGTGTAGGCCAGGTAAGAAGTGGTGGTGGTGAATTCAGATAAACAGCTGAGAGAATGGAGAAATGAGAGGGAGGTGGGACGACTGGAAATGATGAGTAATCGGACATAAGGAAAGAAAGAAGTTAAAGCTGATTGCCAGAGTTTGTGATTCGGGCAAATGGTGGATGACGATATTCTTTGCAGACAGGGAAAATCAAAAGGAGCCTATAATCTCTCATGAGAGGTTTTAAATAGCATGATATGCTTGCCATTGTGTCTGACCTGCCTTCTGTTTCAAGGATTCTTACTGTTCCTCCTTCCCATTCCTCTGTTTGGTTCTCATTTCAAGACTTCCCCCTTTATTTGTCTATTTTCTCTGTCTCTCATTGGGATGTTTTGTCTTTACTTCATCAAAGGCTACGACTGGTCAAAACGTTTTTTGTTGCGGGGTGCCTGGGTGGCTCAGTTGGTTAAGTGTCCGAGTCTTGGTTTTGGCTCAGGTCATGATCTTGGGGTCATGAGATTGAGTGCTTTGGTGGGCTCTGTACTCAGCAGTGAATCAGCTAAAGATTCTCTCCCTCTCTCTCTGCTCCTCCCCCTGCTCATGCTCTCTCTCAAATAAAAAATAAATCTTAAAAGAAAAACCCCCCAAACCTTCTTTGTTGTTGTTAGCCCCAACTCGTAAGTTTTCAGATGCCCCATCAGCACGAGGCAACTATTACCAATTACTCTCTCTCTCATCTCTACTTTGAATTTGTATTTCTAATCCATTTAGGACTTTGAGATACTTAGCAATAAGTGTCTTCATATTGAACTCTTCATTGTCATTTTGCATCAGTTTGTTGGAAGTTTGTTTTTAGGCCTATTGCGAAAGATTAACATGAGCTACACTAAACCACAAATGCTCTTAGTATTTCTTGTGATAGAGATGAAGCCTTAAAGACTGAAAACTTAGGGATAGTAATGACCTAATTACCAACTATCTTATTTGGGTCGTTTCCTTATTTCTACTATATCACAAATCACCACAAATATAGTGGCTTAAAACAATATAAGTCTATTATTTTATAGTTTGGTAGGTCAGAAGTCTGACAAGAGTCCTAACTGGGCTTAAAATCAGGGTGTTGGTAGGGAGGTTCTTTTCTCAAGGGCTCTAAGAAAGAATCCTTTTTAAAATTATTATTAAGAAGTATTTTTAACCTTTTCCAGCTTCTGGAGGTCACCTATATTTCTTGACTCATGACCCCTTTATTCTAACTTCAAATCCGTCATTGGTGGATGGAGTCCATTGCATTACTCTGACCTCTTCTACTCTTCCCTTTTCAAATTTTTACAGACCCTCATGTTTACATCATCCTACCTAGAGAGTCCATGATAACTTCCCTATTTCAAAGTCAGTTTAAGAATTGGTAGCCTTAATTCCATTTGCAACTTTAATTCACATTTGCCATGTTACATTAACATATTCACAGATTCTGGGGATTAGAATTTGGACATCTTTGAGTGGGTGAGAGGATCATTATTCTGCCCACTGCACTTATGAAATCCGATTAAGCAGTATTTTAATTGTCAAGGTTTTTCCTCTGTTTTTCAAATTTAATCAAATCAAGGTCATTAATAATTTTCATGTGGCAAAGTACAATGGAGAATTCTCAGTTCTCCACTTGACCTAAGAGCACCTTTGATTTATGAATGATTTACTTCTCCTTAATGCCCATTCTTCTACTAGCTTCCAGGACATTACATCCTTACCACTTTCCCTCTGTCTGATGGACTACTTCTCTGTCTCCCTTGCTGGGTGTTCCCATTTCTCTGAGCACATAATGATAGAGTGCCTCAAAGAGTTCTTTGTCCACTGCTTTTCAACATTTATACTCACTTGCTTGGCAACCTCATGGACTCTTAAGGCTTTAATATCACTCAGAAGCTGACAGCTTTCGTACTCGGATTGCTGTGCCTAGACCTTTCAAATTCCAGACTTGTGTATTCAGCTGTTTCCTCTACATCTTTACTTGAAGTCTAATAAACATTTCAAAATCAACATACTCATAACTGAACTCCCACTCTTCCCATCGAAATCTGTCCCACTGTGGTTTGCTCTATCTGTTGAAGTTAACTATATCATTCCAGGACCTTAGGACAAAAATATTTTAGTTGCTACTGAAATTTTCCTTTCCTTCACACCCCATATCCCTTCTGTTATAAAATCCTATAGCTGTGCTTTTAAAATATACCCAGAATTCTTCACTTCTTAACACCTTAACTACTATCACTATGATGTGTAAACTATTTTCAGGACCTCACCAGATACATGACATTGGTGAAGGTTGTCTTGCAATAAGAAACACCACATTCAGAAGCATGATATATAAAAATTGAGGAACCTGCTATTTCATATGCAGGCAGTAACTTAATACTTTTATTGTATGCTTTATATACTGTATAGATTCCGGGATGAATGCACTATCAAGCACAAATTTTCTTCAGTTCCATTTTCTAAGATGTTTCATTCTTTAAGAAGAAAAGAAAGTCATCTGACTTTAAAAATTATAGCAGCATTTCAAATTGCTTTCCATGATTGGCCCAATACAAAAATGTTCTGAATATGTTTTTGGTTAAGGTAAATCTAGAAATGCTTGGATTTGGATTATACTCACTTCAATCTTTATCAGACTATAGTAACACTTATCTCTGATGGAATGAAAAAGAACTTAGAGTATTATATCCTGATTATGTAGGGAGGCAGACGCCAACTCAAAAATATTTTATGCATTCCTTTATATACCTCCTGAATACCTGATAGTTCCTGACCAGAGTAATAACATTAGGTTAAATTTGATACACTGAAATAATTTTTAATTACAGCCAAGACTGCTTTTGATTTCTTTATTGGCTTGATCTCCCATTAAAATGAAGGAGAAAAGTAAAATTTGCAGCCCAAGTAGAGATTATGTCAAACTTCCTGTATTAACCAATATGGTGATTTTGCATTAGTATCTTGAGTGTTTCTTTACTACTAAAAAGGTTTGGATTTCTAGATGTTGGTTCTGATTAATTTCTTCCTTCCTGCTGCACCCTCTTGAGGATGTTTATTTGAGATAAATATTCCAGAAAAAAATTTCTTTGCTATTCTTTAGCTATATTTTGAAAAGTTTTCTTCATGGTGTTTATTTTTTAAACAGAGATATTAAAAACTAATTGCTATGGCACATTGAACTCTAGAACTTCCCAAACCAACCCAATGTTTCTTAGAATATTGATGAGAACACACTGTTTCCAACGGTGGTTCTAAACTATCTTTCATCTCTTAGAGATCCATCAAAGGAGAGAAAGAAGATGACTTGGGGCCTCTGAAATAAAACCCCACTAAGAAAACTTCTGGGAATAAAAAAAATCAATAAACAAACAAACAAACAAATAAATGCAAAGTATGGAAGATCCTTATATTTAGGAAAATGCATTTGAAAGAACAATTAGGAAGGAGAGAGAAAAGGACTCCTCTGAGGCACACCAGTTACTATTCCTCCATTTTAGAATACTCTGTGTACCAAGCAATATAGGTCTGATGGACCCACAGAAAAGACAGGAATTAGGACCTCTGCTCTTATGTTTATACATCCCAGTGGTCATCCTGCTGACTTAGCACAAGCTACAATATCCCCTCTTAATTTGGGATCTAATTCTCCAACTCAAGAGCATCCTTGGAGGCCTACTTGGCATTGAAGACAGAGGAGCTGCTCAGCCAGTTTTAGCATCTCCATAAAATAGGTGACAATAATTTTCTCAATACTTAAATAAAGTAGGAGGTAGAATTTCTAAAAGATGCTTTCCATAGCTTCTCTCAACTCATCTTTTAAAATACTAATGGTGTGGCTCCTAATTGCCTTCTGGCACATATTTGTCCTACGGTTGATCCTTTGGTGAACATAGACATTATGTGTGATTGATATCCCTGGAAGTAAACTAATTACTGGTTTTACAACCTTGGGCACATTAGATAATTTTTTTCTCAGTCTTGTTATATATACTATGGGGGGGGGGTGATAGTAATACCTGCCTCATAAGATTGTTGACTGGATTGAATTAGTACCCTCAAATAAATGCTGGTCAATATCATTGGGATGAGCAGTTCAAATTTTAAAATTGACAAATTTTCTTGGGTTCAAGCCTACCCTAAAATAAGAATGAGGCACTTTAAGGGAAGTGGCCTATTTTAATCCTCAGAATTGAAAAATTTTGCCAATATTGAAATAAATTGTGTAGTAAGAAGGGGCCCTGATGACCAGAGGTAGATGCTTGAGACTTTGGTAGGGTAATCACAGTATTTTTACATAGAAGAGTAAGTTCTGAAGCTCAAAACCCTAGACTTAATTTTGTTTAAGTCTGTCAAACAATACTGATGTCTAAGAGCTTGGAATTTTTAATTTCCAGGAACTATCTAAAAAGCAGATAATGTTATTTTGAATCTGTACTTCTATTACTAATTAGCAATTGGGATAGACTGTGTGTTTATTACAAAATACAATGTTGTTGATGACCATAAAATCAACAAACAAACAACACAATTATCTGCCATTTTGATTGTTCATGGCAATTAAAAACAAGCTTTTGCTTGGATTCCCATGAATCTAAATTTCTTTAGAAATTTCCAGGTTGCTCTCACCTCACTGCCCAAGGAGTATGTGCCCAGGGAAAAGAAACTGTAGTCAAGCTTGTTTAAACTGATTCAATACAAAAGATTATTAAGTACCTTCTATATTCAAAGTCAGTGCCAAGGACTGAGAGGAAATATTAAGAAAAGACAAATACAGAGGCCAATAGATTCAATAACAAAATATGGTTCAGGGCTGCAAGAAATTTAGTCAATACAGTGCATAATATAATAATGTGACTTACTATTATAACAATGTGTTACACTTGATGGTCAATGATGCTAGTGGATATAAGATAATCTGTTAACTTTTTCTTTAAGCAGGCTTCATGTCTAGCATAGGAACTCAACTTGGGGCTTGAACTCACACCCTGAGATCAAGACCTGAGTTGAGATCAAGAGTTGAGACCTAGCTGACTCAGCTACCCAGGCATCCATCTATTAAGTTGTTTTTTAAAGCACTATTCACATAAGGATGGATTTACTGTCCTTGGCCATTTCCTCTAACTTAAAATTCTCTGAAATCCCAAGGAACTTTATCTTTTCTTTATCTTTATCTTTTCCTCATCTAACTTTATATGTCCTTACTTAACTTATAAGATAGAATAGTTATTGCTACATCAATATCTGATATCAGAATAATTATAAACATTCTCAGCTAAAGCACTTACTGTGTAACCTGGAGTAGAGCTTCTAATCATTTCATGTGTCAGTTTCCTTCTATTTAAAATGGAAGCTAAAGACAGTACTTATCTCACAGAAGTATGAGGATTGAAGGTGTTAACAACACATAAATATGCTTAAGAAAGTGTCCTTATAATGCACATCACTCATTATATTAGATTGAATTAAAATTGAAAAGTATTTTTGTCATTCTTTTTTGAATCACATTTAACACTAAATATAATCATACATTTAACTAACATAAACTGACATAAACCATTCCACAAAATAGTGTGCACATTATCTTGACACACTAAATGAATGGATACTGGAGAAGAGTGCAAGAAAGATTCTTAAAATTTGCTATCACTACATGTATGATCATTGATTTTAACTTTATTTTCATGCACAACTTGAAAACCTGCCTACAACAGAACAATTAGAAATTACAATTAAGATACAAGTTATTCTTTTGAATATATAGGATGAACTTAGTGATACCTCCGTGACCAAAACAAATAATGGACTAATATATAGCTAATATCATAGTGTCAAAGTGATTAGAAGAGCTGAACTTAGAGGTCACCTGAGGCAGGGAATTAGACTCGGACCTTACCAACCACGAGAGCAGAAGTTGAAGCCTCTCTGGAAGCAGCTTCCATAGTGAGGTGTGAACAAGGAAAACAACAACAACAACAGCAACAACAAATACTTACAAAGATGTGAGATAATGAGGAAGTTTATATATTTCTGTTTAGTTCCTTGTATGGGAAGGAACTCTCTGAGTAACTTGCAATCATGTTTCTGCCACATATGTGTGAAGTTTACATTTATACAAACTGCATTACATAGAAATCACTGAGCTAAGAAGTATAGCATAAAAAAATGCTCAGCTAGCCTGAGAGTGGCTGGCAGAAGTAAATACATACCCTTTTGAATAGGTCCACCCTACGCTCAGGCTGCACAAGATTGTCACAGATAGAGCCCCTCATAATCCCAAATTCAAAAGATACAAGGAAGATCTACTTATGGTTAGTGTCAATAGACACACAAACAGTAGGATCAGATGCCTAAGGTCTTTAGATATAAGAATTATTAGAAGAGGGGTGCCCAGGTGGCTCCGTTGGTTAAACGACTGCCTTCAGCTCAGGTCATGATCCTAGAGTCCCAGGATCCAGTCCCACATTGGGCTTCCTGCTTGGTTGGGAGTCTGCTTCTCCCATGACCTTATCCCCTCTTGTGCACTCTCTCTCTCTCATATAAATAAATAAGGTCTTTAAAATTGTATTTAAAAAAGAATTATTAGTAAGCACTATGAAATATGTATGTTACAGGATATATAAAAATGAATCAAAATTGTTACAAAAGAGAGCATTAGGAATAAAAAGTATGTTGAAAATAAACAAAATTGAAATTGCAGAAATGAAAAAAAGCTATTAAAAATATAATGGAGAGGTTAAATAGACATAGCTGAAGAGTGAATTAAGTAAATAGAAAAGCAGATCAGAGGAAATGAGCCAGAGGCAAAACGAAGTGTTAAAAAGACAAAGAGATAGGAAAGAGAGGTTGAGCAATATGGCAGATATTACAAAAAGACCAAACATACCCTAATAGGACCTCCAGACAGAGAACTGAGAGAATGAATGAGAAGGATTCAATGAATATTGAGAGCCTTCTCCGTGAAAGTATTATTCTAGGTCCCTGGGATACATCAATAAACAAAGCCAATAGTATTTACACTCATGTTTTTCACATTCTAGCATAGAGAACATAAAATTAAATATATTTCTATTGATATAATACTTACATACATAATAGAATACATTAAATAGCATGCTACAAAAGAAATAAAGAATAAAGTAGGATAAGGTATAAGGCATATGTGAGGTGTGTGGGGAGTGGGGATAAGGTTGAAATTTACAATAGTGTAGAAAGAGTTAGGCTTTCTTTGAGAAAACGACATTTGAGCCAAGATTTGAAGGAGGTCGGGAATTAGTCATTCAGATTCCTTGGGGGACTTTTCTATTTTGATAGTTCAAATGGCCTAAGATAAGAGTCTACCTGGGTGTTAAAGGACTTTGTTTATTATTGTTGCCATAGCTCAATGAATATTAATTAGGATATAATAGCTGATCAAAGAATATTTACCAAATCAATGAATGTTGTATATATATTCTTACTTATTTCTATTGTAGAGGATGTCTTCTCCTTTTTTCTTACTGAACTTTATCTCAATAATCTGTGCAGATTTGTTTTGAGGATTATTATGATGTCAGTGCCATATCATCAATGCGATGTATGTAGGCAAGGTACAGGTGTAGGGGGATTTTTGTGGTGGAAACACACAGAAGTTCTTTTTCTAATGGTTTCTAATACTTTAATAAAATGAGAAGCAAGGCTATTACCAAAAAGCGAAGGAAATGGAAATGGTGTTAGAAGTTTGGAGAGAATAGAAAGTGTAAAATAGTGACCTAGGAGACTGGGAGAGTGAGTTAGAAAGGAAAACATGATGAATTACTAGAAAGTTCTTTTTTTAAATTTTAAATTTAAATTTAATTTTTTTTTTATTTTATTTTATTTTTTTTTTTTTGAGAGAGAGAGAGGTGGGAAGGGAGAGAAGGAGAAAGAGAGAGAGGGAATCTTAAGCTGAGCATGGATCCTGATACGGGGATACGGGGCTCAATCTCAAATCCTGGGATCATGGCCTGAGCAGAAATTAAGAATTGGATGTTTAATCTACTGAATGGTCCAGGTGCTCCTGATTACTAGAAAGTTCGAAGGAAGATTTGTGGTTAGTACCCAAGTGATATAGTGAGTCATCACATCAGTTACAGGGCATGCAGAGGATTGGATTTATGCAGTACTAGGATTTGGTCAAGCATAAACAAGGGAATATGAGAGAGATAAGAAAGTTATGGCTTATGCAGAAGGGTTGGTATAATGATGGGCCATAGAATTCAAGGTGAAGTGAAGGAAATGAGGACCTGAGGAGGTGAGTTTCAGTTTAAAGGTTGCCAGTGGGGTGAAGGTCAAAAGGGGATGAAAAGAGGTTTTGAGTGGCCTGCTTAAAATTAATATTATAGAGGACTGAAGATATTGGTAAATTTTATTGTGTAACCATGGGTGTGGGTGGCCGAAGTGAGGTGAGGGACTGGATATCTGGAGGAAGGCAGATTAGGAATGAAGAGTCTAGAGTAGGGGGGATAGTATACATTAGTGATTCTCAATCCTGAGTACTTACTAAAATCACCTGGAGGATATTTTAAAAAATGTGAAACCTAGGCTCCATCTCAAGCCAATTACATCAGAATTTGTGGGAGTAGGACTTAAGCACTAAAAGTTCCTCATGAGATTGGTTTGTCGCCCATATTGAGAACCACTAATAGATGTCGAATAGAAAATAATGAAAGCAAGAGAAGATGAGCCAGTAGGTAAAACCTCCAAAGAATGGAGTAAGGGAAGTGATGATGCAGATGTCTGTAAATAAAGCCACTACATACATTTGTAAAACAATATTAGTGCCTAGATGTGAAACATCTTGATTCATCTACAAGAATGCATGAGAAATGTTTGGATTCCCAGGCCCCTAGAAATCGCCCAGTTTTTTGAAATAAAGAAAAGAATCCCCTTCTTGGTTTTGTCTTAGAGAATGCTTTTGGTATTTTGATTCTTCTCTAGCAACCCTCGTTGCATTTAATTTTGCAACTGTGATATGTAGAATAAACTGGCTTTCAAAATTAAAATTTTCTAAAAAAAATGCAGAATGGAGGAAAGGGCAGCAAAAATGGAATTAAGTATATATTTCTAATGCAGGATACGAATGATCTGGAAGTCCCTTGCTTCCATAACAAACTAGATTAATTTACATTAAAAAAATCTAATAGTTAATGCTTACCTTGAATACCTTGCTTTAATTATTCAGGGTGCTTTGCTGGTGTTATGGTCTGCTGAGGTAGATTCTCCCTCATAAAACATAGTTTTATGTTAAAAGGGTGAAATCAGCCCATACTGAGTTTAAAATTAAATTTTCTTTTGTTCTTGCAATCTCTCATGATTCAGTTTTGCAATTCTCAGCAAAAGCTAGTGTAGCTACCAGACCTTTTCACAAATGATCATCCTGGGTACTTTTCCTAATAATGACTTGGTCTTCCATTATATGTGGAAAATGTAGAACATAAACCTATCTGCTCTCTTCATAGCGTTGCATTGTTGTTATTGTGTGTACATGTTTAAGGATGTTGATCTAAATCATGCATTTTTTAAAAAAGATAATGGAAGTCGACTTTGGATATGTCCTTGTGATTGGCAGACACATTTGAGGGCATAGAGAGGAGCATAGTCCTGTTTTACCTTTACACTCTGAGGAAATTGGGTATTGGATATGCTGTTGTGTTCTACCATTCCTCTAGGTACAGTAAGAAGAGTCAACTTTAAGAGAAGATGGGAAGGCAATGCTGTTTATCTGTAATTTAAGGCCCTACAGCGTTTTCATCACATTGCCTGAGAGCTACATTTGGAGGTTTAATAATTTTCAGTTTTGAATTTTATTATCCTTTAAGAGCTCACAGTTCAAATGTCAATAACACTAGGAATCTATATCATATTACTTTGGAAGGCTGAAGACATCATTTAGCTGTACAGAAAGAAGAGACGGTTTTTTTCTGGTAGGAAGTCAGATCCGGTGTGTAAGGCAGGAGCGGAAGATGGGAGAAAATCAGGTAGAGGTACATAAAGAAGAGTGGTGTGAGCTCTAGAATTATATAAGAGTTTTGCCTTTGCTAGGCTTGTCCCCATGGAAATAATGCGAAGAGTGGGGGCCTAAGGAGACCATACTTATTTATGAATTTAAAAATTGTTTTTCATGTGTTTAACTGTGGGTGCTGGTGTGGGGACATAAGTACATATAATAAACAAATTCCTACAAAGGAATGTTTACTCTGAGGAACTCAGGGAATCATCAAGAAGAGAGATTGGTTTCTTTTTAATAAAATGTCAAACGCAGGTGAAATTACCCAAGATGGAAAGTTATAAGAATATGAAACCTTTTTAAAAAATCAGTCTTTAATAAAATAGAATCTAGGTAATGAATAAGGATTTCACATTAGAAGCTATTTAAGAAAGAGACATCAGGAGAGGCTGATAATAAAACTTTACTGGCAGTCATTCTCTGAGAATTCTACTTTGTATAATTAAACCAAGTAAGGAAAAAGAAAGAAAAATAAAATATAATCTGGGATCTTTAGACCTCAGTTCTAATTTAATTGATTCATACTGGCAGAAATGCATCCTAAGTCTACATTATTGTAATGGAACTGCCATTTTTTTAATGTTTATTCGAGTTTTGGTATTAGTTTATTCATTGCTTCAAAAAAAACTTCTATTACAAAAATATGAATGTGGTATTTCAAAGTAAAGAGCCAGGGCCTTGATTTTACACATACACACACATGTGTGCTCATACATGCTATATATACATATTCATATACACATACCATACATACATATCTAACATACACACTTAAACATTTACAAATACCCACAAGCATGCAAATGTGCACATGTATACTGTATATGCATTTATGCATACATAATATACACTTAACCCCCCCACACACATATATTAGGGTGACCTGGATGAGCTTAAGGCTTCAGGAGAGATGAGACACGTGAGACCTTATATCCTTATATCCCATTGCTCCCATCACCCTCCACTAAAAATTATTTGACTGAGTTGAATGCATAGGGACTTCTGTTTCTTTGACTGAAGAAGGAGAAAAGATGCTGATCTGAGAGCAACTGGGACAGAAAAAGAGGAGAAATGAATATTGGAAGGATAACGTGGTGGCTTGGTACTGTGTCAGTTTAGCTAGGCTGGAACTCTGTTTCCCAGAATTCTCCCCCTGTAGAGTTTAGAGTTAGGGCTGGCTACAAGAGAAACTTGAGAGAGATGCGGGAGCTGATAGGAAAGAGTAGCTGTTACATTAGAAAGGTTCATATATGATAACAGCTTCTGTTCACATATCTTGTGGCTTATCTGCTGGTTCACTCTGGGGCATGGGCAGGGACTCTGGCCTTGAGGCATTCCTTCTTCGGTTTCTCCAAGTCCTGGGCCAAGCCTGTACATATAAAAAGTGAAGGATAGAACTTCTCCTCCACCAAGGCCATCAGGGATAGAGGCAGTGATAGAATCCTGTTTGTTCTTGTGTGTTCTCGTGAGGTCTGGTTTGTCATTACTCTTTTCCTCTTAATGTCTAGCTTTTCTCCCAAGGGCTGAGCATTGTGAAAATGAAGCCCAAAGTCTAATTGTAGGGGTGGCTGTATTATGTCATATCATATCATCAATCATATAATATCTTATATATTATCGTGTATATGCAAACTGAGTTCCTAAACTTGACAATTCTCTTATCATTAATTTCCCTCCCTTTCCCACTAGCCACTGTGATCCTTTGACCTTTAATTGACCCTCTGGGAACTTAGGGCAGTTACCAACTCCACTGTTAGCAAAATGGGCAAGAAGGAACAGGGCAAAGCTATTGCTCACCTAGCACACTGACAGCAGAGTCTTGAGGAACCTCTCTCAACCACATGCTGGCAGGAGACCCTGGGATCACGCCAAAATTTTTGTCATTAGAACTAATATGGTGTCTCTGACAGTGATATCTTTGGTCTTTGATGTTGAGAGTGTATTTTCCCTTATTGAGTATTTTTGTGCCCCCAAATAATTTCTCCTTCTGCGTCTGTTTATAACAATCACCTGTAAGGCTCAAATGCATAGACAGAAGGCACTTGACGAGAGAAGAAAATAGATGTTGCAGAAGTGAAAAAAATCTTCCTGTGGTCAATTTCCATCAGTTGATTCTAATTCTCACTTTATTTACTTTATAGAGAATAAATCTAAGTCCTCTCTTACCAGTTCTCACTCAAAGAGTTTTTTTCTGAGATAATATCCTTGTTTTCCTAGCAGCTCCTCATATAGCCAAATAAAGAGCTCTTTTTCCTGTCTGGCTGCCTTACTGTGAATTTCCCTTGGGGTTGTGTTATGGGTTGAATTGTGTTCCCCTGTCAAATTTATATATTATAATTTTAACTTCTAGTACCTCAAAATATGACCTTATTGGAATGTGGGACTTTTTACAGAAGCAATCAAGTAAAAATAAAGTCATTGGGGTGGGCCCTGATTCAGTATGACTGGTGTTCTTATAAAAGGTGAAATTCGGACACAGAGACACACATAGATGGAAGACAGTGAGAAAGGACATAAGGAGAAGAGGGCCATCCATAAACCAAGGAGTGAGGGCTGGAACAGGACATTTCCTCACAGGCCTCAGATGGAACCAACCCTACCGGCACTTCGATTTCCAACTTTCAACCTCTAAAACTGTGAGACAAGAAATTTCTGCTATTTAAACCATAACTTTGTTATGGCAACCCTAGATAACAATTACAGGTGAGGCTGGCTTCTAAATTTGATTCTATGTTACATGAAGTGATGTATAGAAGGAGTTCTGAAGTTGAATTAAGAAAACTTGGTTATTTATAGACTAGGCTTTCCCACTGTCAAATTATATGACTTTATAAGTCATCTAACTTTGCAGATCAAGTATTTCCTCATTTTTGTAATCCTTTATTCTCAGGACTTGATCTTAAACCAAAAGGGTATTCTGACCAGTCTTAACCAAAATGCTTGTAGTTGACATTATTGGGCATCCGTAAGTTCCACCATGAGTGGAAAGTACCAGTTTATATCTATCATATGGGGGAATTCTTAATTGAGCATCCTTTCGTTCTCAGTAACATTCCAGCTGGATGATAAATTGTATGGTTCCCTTATCCTTTGCCCTTCTCCTAATGCCAGTTTTGTGCAGATATCCATTCTCTCCCCAACTTCAGGGCTGGATCCTGATTGGTTAATGTCAGTTATGTTAATCTCACTCCTTGCTTGTGATTGGTTTAAGAACACTTGCTCACATTAATTAGGGAATAGCATTTCTAAGTCGTTATTGGCCCTGGGTAGAACACATGCCCCAATTTGGCCAAATCAGATTAAAAGGTAGGATCTATAGACCTTGACTTAGTGACAGCTTTCTTAGTCAATGCATGAGATAGTATGTTGTCCCATTGTCACTGGCAAGAATAAAATTTCATGCAAAGTGGGTATAACACAGAGGAATGGAAAGAAGCCAGAGTCTTGATTTTAACAAACCTAAAATCTGCCCTAATCTAGATTTCTTAACATATGAAATAATGTATTATTGTTCAAGGTTGGCATTTAAATTACTTATAGCTAAATTCATTGTAAATGAGATAATATTGTATTCATGTGCTATGATTGATGTGACAATTTAACAGAACATGGTGGCTTATAACAATAGGGATTTATCCTCTAATAGTTCTGGAGGCCAGAAGGCCCAAGCCAGTTTCACTAAGCTAAAATCCGTATGTGGGACTCTTTACTTCTGCAGGCTTTAGTGGAAAATCGATTTCCTCCCATTTCTTAGATTCTGGAGGCCTACTGCATTTCTTGACTCCTGAGCTCTTCCTTGCATCAGTTTAACTTGCTGATTCTAACATCACACCTATTTTTGAAGTAAAATGTCTCTGTGCATCTCTTATATGAATACATTTGTGATTACATTTAGGACTAACCTGAACAATGCAGGAAAGTTTCTCCATCTCAAGAGCCTCAACTTAATTACATCTGCAAAGTTCCTTTTGTCATTTAAGGTAACGTATTCATGGGTTCTAGGTGTTAGGATATGAACAACTTTGAGGGACATTAATTCAGTCTACTACATAATACTTTTGACTTCAAAGCAGACTGACAGAGATTCTGGAATGGTAAAATAGGTAAGACAGGATGTTGACTAAAATTTTTTTTATTGTCTTGGAATTTCAACTGAGGTCATAAAACTGAAAAAGATAAGTACACTCACATCTTAAAGAGATGCCAAAATTGGGGTGCCTGCTTGGCTCGGTCAGTTAAATATCTGACTCTTAATTGTGGCTCAGACTGTGATCTCAGGGTCATTGCGACTGAGATCCGTTGTCAGGCTCCATGCTCAGCATTGGAGTCTGTTTGAGATACTCTCTCTCCCTCTCCCTCTGCCCTTCCCCCTGCTCACACATGCACCTTCTCTCTCTAAATAAATAAATAAAAGTAATTTTAAAAAGTCTTTAAAGAGATGCCAAACACATCAATAACTAAATTACCAAAAGAAAACAAAACTTATCTAGGAATTATCAACCCAATTGCCAATTTCTATTAGAGAAGAACACAGATTTTTTTTTTAATTTTTAATTTTTTATAAACATATATTTTTATCCCCAGGGGCACAGGTCTGTGAATCGCCAGGTTTACACACTTCACAGCACTAACCATAGCACATACCCTCCCCAATGTCCATAACCCCACCCCCCTTCTCCCAACCCCCCTCCTCCCGCAACCCTCAGTTTGTTTTGTGAGATTAAGAGTCACTTATGGTTTGTCTCCCTCCCAATCCCATCTTGAGAAGAACACAAACTTTAAAGAGTTATTGGAAAGAGAAGTTAAAATAGGTATGCCACTGAATTAATTAAAAGTACTATGGCATTTTCTGTTCCCTCCTAAATGAGTAAGTAAGAATGGGATTTGTGCACTTACCTCAAGCGAAATAGTGGGTCTCCAAGAGCCAGAGGTACCAGGAATTTGGAAAGTGTAGACTCCTCTATTTCCTGGCTGGACACTTACGTAGCTTCAGAAACTTAAGTTTGTCCAGTATTCCCACCAAACTGAAGTCTGGCAGGAAAAATCTTCAGAGACATTGACATGTCCCTTAGAGCAGAGGCATACATAAACAAAGAAACTGGTACATACTTCCTGTCTGCTTTCAGCCTGGAGAACTCTTAAGCCATGAAGCTCTCTGGAACATCTTGCAGTAGCAGGAGGAGTAGAGAAGACAAAGCCTTCACAATGGTTTTCTACCATTTGGTGGGTGAAGAGTACACAATCTTCTGTGGTCCAAGTAGCTGCCATGGAAGGGCACCTATCTCATTGAGCTTTTATCCAAGAAAGAAGCTTCTGTGGAGAGGGAACTCCTGGGTAAGAGGAGGCAGGATCTGAGGACAGTTGGAATCAGTCAATGGGAGATGCATCACTGCTATAGGCTGGAGGTCCCGAAGAGGACACACATGTGTCTCATGAGGGCATCTGTTAAGGAAAATTATAATTTGTCTATTACAATAAGATATACTATACCCCTGACATATGAAATATCATAGTCTCCCCCATCTGCTACTTTCACCCTGGGAGAAGCTGCAGCAAAAGACCAAGGGAAGGGAGGAAACAGACAGTATCACTTTGTCATTGCAGTTACCTCTTTAAATGATCAACTTTGAACTGTAGGGAGGGATGAGGTTTTGAAGTGAAAGTCATATCAAAGTCCTAATTTAGACCAGACAGGATTTTTTATGAAGGTGAATCACAGTTACTTAAATGAAATTGTGTTTGAAAGAGACTGGATAGGAATGGGGTATACCTTGGAGCAGTGAAGGGAGCAACAGACAAGACTGGTTAGCAATGGCTGGAGAAAAAAAAGTAAAGAAGTTTACTCCTTTTGACAAACTGCTATATAGGTAAGAATGGGTCAAGGAAAAAAGAATGAAAGTGTGACTCTGGCAGCCAAACAGAATAGTAGATCCAAAGTATAACTAAGTATATTTTGAAGGTAAGAGAATACCCAACATTAGAATAAACTTCTAGGTCTCTTAAAAACAAAGCAAATAATAATCCAAGCCAAACCACAACCAATCTGACCAATTTTTTTTTCATTGAAAATTTGAATAACTTGGTTATATATTGACAGTTTGCAACTTGAAACTCCATCAAAAATTGTTTTTTTAATTTTTAAAAAAACTTTAGGTTTTTGTAATTAAGTGTAGAATGGCATTTCTGAATTAGGGGGGAAGTCAAATTCTACACTTTTTTTTCTTACCCCAGTACGTGACTCAAAAGAAGAGGTATTCATAGAAGTGAGAGCAAGAATACTGAATGAATACTGTGCATGGCATTTTCCTATTCATTTTATTTAACAGCAATGTTAAAATAAGTCTTTCATGTGACACATTAGGTAACAGCAACCTAGAAGATCTTTTTTTCACAGCTGGCTTTTACTGTGCCATTTCCTTTCATTTCCTATAAATGTGTTTGGCCCACAGACCTCCCATTAGTTTTAAAGGGACTCAGTGTCTAAATATATACGAGAACATGAAAATGTGTCCTACTAAGGAAAAAGCTCTACTGCCTCATGCAATAGTGCTTCAGGGGAATCCTGAAAGATTAGCCATTAATTCCACTTCCTGTCCCAGTCAGTGATTAGATAAGAAAATAACAGTGTTAGAATGAATCAGTCACACAGGGGACATTAATTAAACCACCAACTTTAGAAAATAATATAAGATTTTTTTTCTTCTTAAATTTAAGTGTAAAGAATTGAGGTGAAGGAGAATATTTTGTTGAAATGCCAAGGTGAAGCAGAGCTGACATATTAAATGATGAAGACTGTATATCTGTTAAAAATACAAATGTGAACTGAGGGTTGCTGGGGGGAGGGGGATTGGGAGAAGGGGGGTGGGGTTATGGACTTTGGGGAGGGTATGTGCTTTGGTGAGTGCTGTGAAGTGTGTAAACCTGGCGATTCACAGACCTCCTGTACCCCTGGGGATAAAAATATATTATATGTTTATAAAAAATAAATAATTAAAAAAAATACAAATGTGTACGTTAATTTGTTCAACTAATGATTTTATGACCACCGCTAGGCACAGTTGTGGATGTCAGATATGTGAGCAAAATGTACAACATAGTTTGTATTCATGTATTTTACTTTCTAAAGTGCAGAGATAGGTAATATGCATAATAAATTTTATGTATATGTAAGTTTAATGTACGTGCACACTCAATGATGAGTTCTATGCAGTACATGTAACCAGGACGTGGAGGGCAGGAAATAGGATAGTCCTGGAATTCCTCATCAATTAAGGAACTGAATAAATGCAGAAAGTGAAGAAAATAGACATGGCAATTACTGGTAGAAGAGGTTTCTAGGCAGAAGGGGAAGCAAGTAGTCTTGTTTGGTAGTTCCTAGAGACTAGGATGGCTGGAGGAGACAAAGAAGGAAAGTGGGAATAGATGAGGACAGAAAGGTTGCAGGATGGAGATTACATGAGACCTTAGAGACTGTTAAAAGGAACGAAGCTTTTCCTCTGAGTGGAATGAAAGCCACTGGAAGATTCTGAGTAGTTCCATGATGTGAATTTCACTCTAGTTTTGAAAGGATCACTCCGGTTTCTGGGTTGAAGATAGACTATCTATGAAAAGAAGATCAGGTAGGGGGCTGTGGCAACAATCCTAATGAAAGAGGATAATGGCTCTAGGCAGGGTGGTAGTGGCTAGAATCATGAGAAGTAGACATGTTTTGAAGATAAGTCCAATAAGATTTGCTAATGCATTGGACATGGAATCAAAAATAGAAAAGACCTAAGAATGACTCCAAGATTTTTGGTCTGAGGAACAGGAAGGATGGAAGTGCTCTTTATTGAAGCTGGGCAGGTAGTGAGTGGGAGGGGCAGGTTAAAAGGAAGTTCTGCTTTGGGTCTGTTAGGTTCAAGAAGTCTATTAGACATTCATGTGGATTTGTCTAGCAGAAAGCTGATATATGAATCTGGAGTTCTGGAGAGAGATCTTGGTTATTAATATAAATTTGGGAACCAGAAGCATATGTATATACATCCTGGAAGTGTGTGGGGATAAAAATTGAATCATAAGGGACTATGCATGAACCAGAAATGATAAGAAATAAACAACAAGGGGCGCCTGGGTGGCTCAGCGGGTTAAAGCCTTTGCCTTCAGCTCAGGTCACGATCCCAGGGTTCTGGGATAGAGCCCCACATCAGGCTCTCTGCTCCACAGGGACCCTGCTTCCTCCTCTCTCTCTCTGCCTGCCTCTCTGCCTACTTGTGATCTCTGTCTGTCAAGTAAATAAATAAAATCTTAAAAAAAAATAAATAGACAGCAAAGCTGGAGAAAAATCAGAAGACTATGTTATTCCAGAAATCAAAGGATGGAAGATTTCCAAGGGAGCATGGCTGACTGGTCAAGTTGTTGAGTAGTGATTTGATCAAAGAGAAGTTGGTTGGTGTCTTTGGTAAGAGGAGTTTTGGTGGAGTGCTGGTAGAGGGTAAAACCCTCCTTGTAGTTTAGTGGGTTCCAAAAATGGGGATAATCTGGATATAGCAGGTGTAAGAAAATGAGAAAGGAGTTTTAAAGGACTATAGATGCAATTACATGAAGAATAGCTGGAAGGAGATGTGAGGTCAAGGAGAGATTATTTTTAATGGTTTTTAGGTGGTAGCAATTATAGCAGTTTTTGTTTGTTCACTGGTGGGAATGTCACAGTGGCAAATAGAAAATTAATGATAGAAGAAAGAGAGACAGAGGCTTTGCTGAACTGATGATTTTGTGTGGGCAAGAGGCAGTGGGATCCAGTGAATAAGAGGAATTGCCTTTAGACAGGAGCAGGGATAATCCATCTGAAGTAATGGGTGCGAAGGCAGACCACGTGGGCGCAGATGCTGGTACAGGAATAAATGGTGTGGGTGTCTCTGAAAATTCTTTCCTGTTTAATTTTCTCAGTGGAAGAGGAAACACATTCTTCAAATGAGAGTTGAGGGAGACCACTAGGGGAGATTTGAAAGAGAGGAGATGGTGGCATGTAGACTTCCAGAAGGCTGCAAGAGTGAGTGGGCTAGAGAAATCTAGGAGGCTAACTGGTCTGCACTAAGGGCAGCAAGCACTTGCTTGCTGTTCTCTAACCTGGCACATGGAAGACCGTTTTACCATTTCTATTGGATCATTTAAAGTGAAGCCAGTCAGCATTGTTTTATGCTTCCTCAGCTGACATTCAGTACACGGGGACAGGCACAGTATGAGGAAAATACTGCTGTTGTCAGGTGTGGAGTTTTGCCAGATCTAAGAAGCAGATCTAAGCCAGGGAGGCTGGAATTGTGGGCTATAGGGCAGGTGGGGAAGTAGACATGAAGGAGAAGGAGAGTATAACGTGAATTACATTCATTAAACCCTAGGAGTTTTGGCTCAGGGAGTGTTGGCTATAGGTGTAATGGTTTAGGAGTGTGACACTTGGTACTGGTCACAACAAGGTGTACTCTAAAGTATGACAGTGGGAAAGAACACCAGGCTAGGAGGATGTCATTGGAAGAGAGGAGGATGAGGGACTGAGAAGCAAGGCAGAATGTTGGAATGTTCATATGCATTGATACTAACATCACTAAAGCCTATATCAGAGTTGTGTTGGAGAAACAGGCAGAAGGTGTTCTGGCAGAAGTGAGGCAGAAGCTAAAAACTTCAAGAACTCAGAGAGAGTAATAGGATGATCCACTAAAACAAAACAAAAATCAAACCAAAACAAAACAGTGATGTGAATACATATCTAAGAACATCCAATGAAGTCTTGCCTGAAAGAGTGAAAAACAAACAAACAAACAAAGCAAACAAAAAAACAACACAACAATTTAAATATATTTTTTTTCTTTTTAGAGAGAAAGAGAGCATGCCTGTGTGCGTGAGCAGGGGTGAGCAGGGCAGAGGGAGAGGGAGAGAGAATCTTAAGCAGGCTCCACACCTAGTGAGAATCCCAACATGGAGCTCAATGTGGGGCTCGATCTCATGACCCTGAGATCATGACCTGAGCTGAAATCAATAGTTGATGCTTAACGGACTGAGCCACATGAGCACCCTTAAACATCTTTCAATAAGTGAATAATTAAGTAAATTATGGTTTATCTATACAACAAATGCTCTGCAGCCTCAGAAAAATAAGGCTAATAAACATCTACTGACCAGGAAATACATTTATGATATATTATTTAGTGAAGAGATTTTCACATATTAATTGTAAGTGAGAGATTATCATGTGTTAATATGAATGGTAACATTTATTTTAAAAGTTAAAAAGCTGTGGTATATACAGAGATTGGTGTATGCACAGGGAGAGAAGTACCCAATAGAAATTTTCAGGGGCTGGAACTAAGGACGCTCTTAGGTCAGAAGGAACTTTTCATTTCTTTGGTAAACTTTTTCTTTAGGTAACTTTTCATTTCTTTTGGTAGCCATATAAGTGTCTTTAACTTTTTTCTTGAAAAATATAACACGCAAATACAAGTGAACAAACCGTGAAGTAGAAATTGATGAGATCCCAAGCCAGCATTAGTGAGACCACCACTTGGATCAAGAAATACAAAACTGCCAGCACCCCAGAGGTGTACCCCAGAGGGAGTACATGCCTACTTCCTATTTCCTCCTACTTCCTCCTCCTTTCTGTTCCGAAGTTAAAAACTATCCTGACTTGTAGTCACCACAGTCTCATTTTTCTTTAGAGTTTATCACCATAGCATGGATTTTTCTACACTGTGTCCTGCCTATTTGTGAACTTTATATAGATAGATTAACCCAATGTGAATTCTATTGTGCTGATTTCTTTTATTCAATATTATATCTATAAAATCCATCCATATTGCCATGTAGAGTTTTTATTATCCCCTCTGCCTCCGCCTATTTATTTATTTATTTATTTTGGTGAGGACATTTAAGTCCTCATTTAATTAGCAAATTACAAGTATATAATACATATAATGCAGTTAATCGTATAATCAACTGTAGTCACCATGTTGTTTACTAGACCCTCAGATCTTACTTATCCTAGAACTGAAAGGTAGCAGTTTATTTTTATACTGTATTCTATGTATAAATGCAGCACAACTCATCTTGCCATCCTACTATTAATGGGCTTTTGGTTTATTTCCAGTTGTGGTCTGTCGTGAGTAACACTGTTATAAATTCTTGTACATAGTTCTTGGTGCCCACATGCATACATTTCTGCTGAGCACACTTCTAGCAGCAGACTTGCTGAGTAACAGTGGTTGTGTGGTTACAGATTAAGTAGACGATGACAAAATGTCTGACTCCCACCAGCAATAGAGTCCCTTTTGCTTCAGAGTCTTTTCAGCATTTGGTATTGTCATTTAAACTTCTTTCCCAAGATGTGTTAATGGCAGCATAGGGATATTGTTTTATGGTTTTAATTTTTATTTCCATCATTTTCGGTGAGGTGGTTTTTTGGCTCTTTGAACAACCTCTGATTCAAACTGCCTATTCAAACTCAAGAGCATTTTTACCATTGGATCTTCTGACTCTTTTTTGATTTTTTGGAAGTTTTTTTTTTAAAAATATAAACTCAAGATGTGCATCTTCTTTCAGCTCTATGTTTTGCGAATACTTTTTCTCATTCTGTGGTTTGCTTTTTTATTCTATTAACAGTGACATTTGACAAAGAACTTTAATATGGTCAGTTTTATCAATATTTTTTGTGTAGATCAAGATTTTTGTGTCCTGTTTAAGAAGTCTTGTCCTACTTTAAGGATACAAAGATAGTCTCTTTTATTACTTTTTAGAAAGTTTCCAGTCTTTTGTCCTTTGACTAACTAATCTAATTGACTAACTACCTAACTAATTTGACTAACTAATCTACCTGCAATTGACTTTTGCGTTTGGTATGAGGTAAGGGTCCAGTTTCATTTTTGTCCTTGTAGATATCCATATATCTATCTAATTGTTCCAGCATCATTTTTGGAAAAAAGTCTTCTTTCTCCACTGCTCTGCAGTGCCATATCTACAGCAAATCACATGTTCATTTCTTTATGAGTTTATTTCTCAGATTTCCATTACATTCTTTTGAGCTTTTTCTACTCTCAGGATGCTAGTCCTTAGTGTCTTCATTACTATACCTTTATAGCCACAACTAATATTCAGTGCAGCAAATATTTTCCACCCATTTCTTTTTCCTTAAGAATGCCTTGGTTAAGTTTAGCCCTTTCCATTTGTACCTTTCCATATATATCTTAGTACTGGCTTATCAAGTGCCACTTACACAGACACACAACATTTGAATTTTTATTAGGATCATATCAAAACTATAGATCAAATTGGGGGGATGTGACATCTTTGCAACATTGAGCCTTGAACTGATATCCCTGATTTCTCCTGTGTTGCTATCTTCTTTGATTTTTCATTTATTGAGGACTTCTTTCATTTCTTTCCATAAAATTTAATAGTTTTCTACATTGAGAGCCACCATGTTTATTTTTAAGATTTACGATGTTAACTTTTTAAAAAAAATTTATTTAACAGACAGAGATTAAAAGTAGGCAGAGAGGCCTTTCTGCATCAAATAAATAAATAAAATCTTTAGGAAAAAAAAAACTCCTCGCTTCTATAGTTAAAAAAAATAAGTAAATAAAAGTAGGCAAAGAGGCAAGCAGAGAAGGGTGGGGGAGGAGCATGCTCCCTGTTGAGCAGAGAGCCCAATGTGGGGCTCAATCCCAGGACCCTGAGATCATGACCTGAGCCGAAGACAGAGGCTTTAACCCACTGAGCCATCCAGATACATCTATGATGTTAACTTAACCCACATACAATCTGCAGTCAGTGTCATGGTATGCCACCCCCCAAATACCATCCCAGCTCCTCCTTCAGGGTAGGGAGCACTTGTTACCTTTTATGCTGGGAATATAGAAATTCCTGGGGCTCTGCTGAGTCTCCTTGGAACTTGCCCTACATTCTACGGTTGTGTGATAGAAGAGATTAAAAGCCAAAATTGCAGCTGTTTCTCTCTGTGTTAGTTAACTACTGCTGTGTAACAAATAAGCCCCAAACATAGTGTTTTAAAAGAACATTTATATTCTCACAGGTTCTGTGGATCAACAAAAGCTTAGGTGGGTCCTCTGGCTTTCAAACTCTCACAGGTCTGTACTCATTTAAGCCTCAGATGGGAAAGATCCACTATAGGCTGACTCACAAATTGTTGGAAAGATTCAGTGCCTTGTTGGTTGTTGCATTAAAGCTTCAGTTTCTCATAAGTTGCTGGCCCAAGACCACACTCAATTGCTTGTTATGTCAGTCTTTCCATAGGGCAGCTCACAACAAGATAGCTGGCTTCATCCAAGTGAATAAAGAGAGAGAGAGAGTGCCAGCCAGAGAAGCCTGCTAGCAAGACAGAAGCCCTGGTCTTTGGTGACTGATCTTAGAAGTGAGAACCCATCGTTACTTTATTTTGTTTATAAGCAAGTCACTTGGTTCAGACCACACTCAAGGATGGTCAAGGATTCCAGGAGGCAGGGATTGTTAAGCATAATTGCATAAGCCTCTTAACATACCATTAGATTCTGCTTTTTGGAAAATTATGTATAATATTTGTATTATTTCTTCCTATGTATTTCAAGTTATTTGGAACAGGAGGATTTACTTTTAATGTTTTTAAATTGTGGGATGACAAGAAGATCTAAAAAATTTTTTTAAAAGATTTTATTTATTTCTTTGACAGACAGAGATCACAAGTAGGCAGAGAGGCAGGCAGAGAAAGAAAAGGAAGCAGGCTCCCAAAGAGAAGGAAGCAGGCTCCCTGCTGAGTGGAGAGCCTGATATGGGGCTCAATCCCAGGACCTTGGGATCATGACCTGAACTGAAGGCAGAGGCTTTAACCCAATGAGCCACCCAGGCACCCCAAGATCTAACAATTTTAAGTATCTTTACCCCTAATATGAGAGCAGCCAGCTACATAAACCAATTAATAACAAAATCAGAGAACTACATTGACAATAATATAATAATAGTAGGGGACTTTAACACCCCCCCCTCCCTGAAATGGACAGATCATCCAAGCAAAAGATCAACAAGGAAATAAAGGCCTTAAATGACACACTGGACCAGATGGACATCACAGATATATTCAGAATATTTCATCCCAAAGCAACAGAATACACATTCTTCTCTAGTGCACATGGAACATTCTCCAGAATAGATCACATCCTGGGTCACAAATCAGGTCTCAACTGGTACCAAAAGATTGGGATCATTCCCTGCATATTTTCAGACCATAATGCACTGAAGCTAGAACTCAGTCACAAGAGGAAAGTTGGAAAGAACTCAAGTACATGCGGGCTAAAGAGCATCCTACTAAAGCATGAATGGGTCAACCAGGAAATTAAAGAAGAATTGAAAAAAATCATGGAAACAAATGATAATGAGAACACAACTGTTCAAAATCTGTGGAACACAGCAAAGGCAGTCCTGAGAGGAAAATATTTAGTGATACAAGCATTTCTCAAGAAACAAGAAAGGTCTCAACCTAACCCTACACCTAAAGGAGCTGGAGAAAGAACAATAAAGAAAGCCTAAACCCAGCAGGAGAAGAGAAATAATAAAGATCACAGCAGAAATCAATGAAATAGAAACAAACAAACAAACACACACAATAGGACAAATCAAGGAAACTAGGAGCTGGTTCTTTGAAAGAATTAGTAAGATTTATAGGCCCCTGGCCAGACTTATCAAAAAGAAAAGAAAAAGGTACCAAATAAATAAAAGCATGAATAAAAGAGATAATGACCAACACCAAAGAAATACAAACAGTTATATGAACATATTATGACCTATATATGCCAGAAAATTTGACAATCTGGAAGAAATGGATGCATTCCTAGAGACCTATAAACTACTAAAACTGAACCAGGAAGAAATAGAAAACCTGAACAGACCATAACCAGTAAGGAGATTAAACGTTATCAAAAATCTCCAAACAAACAAGAGCCCAGGGCCAGATGGCTTCCCAGGGGAATTCTACCAAACATTTAAAGAAGAATTAATACCTATTCTCCTGAAATTCTTCCGAAAATAGAAATGGAAGGAAAACTTCCAAACTTATTTTATGAGGCCAGCATTACCGCGAGCCCCAAACCAGAGAAACACCCCCTCAAAAAAGAGAATTATAGACCAATATCTTTGATGAACACAGATGTGAAAATTCTCCCCCAAAATACTAGCCAATAGGATCTAACAGTACATTAAAAGGATTATTCACCACGGTCAAGTGGGATTTATTCCACGGCTGCAAGTTTGGTTCAAGAATACGTAAATAAAAGAAAGAACGAGATCTGTATGATATTCTCAATAGATGCTGAAAAAGCATTTGACAAAGTACAGCATCCTTTCTTGATCAAAATTCTTCAAAGTGTAGTGATAGAGAGTACATACCTCAATATCATCAAAGCCATCTATGAAAAACCCACCGTGAATATCATTTTCAATGGAGAAAAACTGAGAGCTTTTCCACTAAGGTCGGGAACATGGCAGGGATGCCCATTATCACCACTGTGACTCAACATAGTACTAGAAGTCCTGGCCTCAGCAATCAGACAACAAAAAGAAATTAAAAGCATCCACATTGGCAAAGAAGAAGTCAAACTATCACTCTTTGCAGATGATATGATACTTTATGTGGGAAACCCAAAAGACTCCACTCCAAATCTGCTAGAAGTTGTACAGGAATTCAATAAAGTGTCAGAATATAACATCAATGCACAGAATTCAGTTGCATTTCCATACACCAACACCAACAACAAGACAGAAGAAAAGGAAATTAAGGAGTTGATCCCATTTATAATTGTACCACAAACCATAAGATACATAGGAATAAACCTAACCAAAGAGGCAAAGAATCTGTACTTGGAAAACTATAAAGTACTCATGAAAGAAATGGAGGAAGACAAAAAGAAATGGAAAAATGTTCCATGCTCCTGAATTGGAAGAACAAATATTGTGAAAATGTCTATACTACCTAAAGCAATCTACAAGTTTAATGCAATCCCTATTAAAATGCCATTCATTTTTCTTCAACAAAATGGAACACATAAACCTAAAATTTATATTGAACCAGAAAATACCTTGAATAGTCAGAGGAATGTTGAAAAAGAAAGTCAAAGTTGGTGGCATCACAATTCCAGACTTCAAGCTCTATTACAAAGCTGTCATCATCAAGACAGTATGGTACTGGCACAAAAATAGACACATAGATCAGTGGAACAGAATAAAGAGCCCAGAAATAGACCCTCAACTCTATGGTCAACTAATCTTTGACAAAGCAGGAAAGAATGTCCAATGGAAAAAAAGACAGCCTCTTCAATAAATGGTATTGCGAAAATTGGACAGCCACATGCAGAAAAGTGAAGCAGGACCATTTATTTACACCACATACAAAAATAGACTCAAAATGGATGAAGGACCTCAATGTGAGAAAGGAATCCTTCAAAATCCTTGCGGAGAACACAGACAGCAACCTCTTTGTCCTCAGCTGCAGCAACTTCTTCCTAGAAACATCCACAAAGGCAAGGGAAGCGAAGGCAAAAATGAACTATTGGAACTTCAAGATCAAAAGCGTTTGCACAGCAAAACAAAACAAAACAAAACAAAAAACAGTCAAAACCAAAAGACAACTGACAGAATGGGAGAAAATGTTTGCAAATGAAATATCAGATAAAGGGCTAGTATCCAAAATCTATAAAGAACTTATCAAACTCAGCACCCAAAGAACAAATAATCCAATCAAGAAGTGGGCAGAGGACATGAACAGACATTTCTGCAAAGAAGACATCCAGATGGCCAACAGACACATGAAAAAGTGCTCCATATCACTGGGCATCAGGGAAATGCATATCAAGACCACAATGAGATACCACCTCACGCCAGTCAGAATGGCTAAAATTAACAAGTCAGGAAATGACAGATGCTGGTGAGGATGAGGAGAAAGGGGAACCCTCCTACACTGTTGGTGGGAAAGCAAGCTGGTGCAGCCACTCTGGAAAACAGCATGGAGGGTCCTCAAAAAGTTGAAAATAGAGCTGCCCTACAGCTCAACAATCACACTACTGGATATTTACCCTAAAGATACAAATGTAGTGATTCGAAGAGGCACATGCACCTGAATGTTTATAACAGCAATGTCCACAATAGCCAAACTATGGAAAGAACCTAGATGTCCATCAATAGATGAATAGATAAAGAAGATGTGGTATGGTCCATCAAAAGAAATGAAACCCTACTATTTGTGACAACATGGATGGAACTAGAGGGTATTATGCTGAGTGAAATAAGTCAGTCAGAGAAAGACAATAATCATATGATCTCCCTGATATGAGAAAGTTGATAGACAGTGTTGGGGGGTAGGGAAGGAAAAAAATGAAACAAGATGGGATCGGGAGGGAAACAAACCATAAGAAACTCTTAATCTCACAAAACAAACTGAGGTTTGCTGGGGGTAGGGGAGTAGAGAGAGGTTGCTTGGGTTATGGACATTGGGGAGGGTATATGCTATGGTAAGTGCTGTGAAGTGTGTAACCCTACAATTCACAGACCTGTACCCCTGGGGTTAATAATACATTATATGTTAATAAAAAATAAAAAAAATAAATTGTAGGACGATTTGGATTCAGCCTCTTTAATAGTTAAAGGAATATTATATATTTTTTCTTTTGGTAGTGTTGGTAAGTTCTATTTTCAAGAAACATGACCTATGTACATGTTTAAATTTATTAACTTAAAGTTGTTTATAATATCCCCTTTTGATGTTGATGGCAAATCTGTAAGATGTTTATTTTTTCATTTCTGACACTGTTTATCTGTGGCTTCTTTCATTTTTCCTTAATCAGTCTGGCAAGTATTTTATGAGTTTTTTTATTCTTTTCCAAGAATTATTTATTGGCTACACTGATCTTTATTTTTCTCCTTGTGTGTGTGTGTGTGTGTTCTTTTCAGTGTTTGCATGATAGATCTTTTTTAATCCTTTTCTTTTTCAAGCTCCTGTAAATTATATTTTAGATCTATCTTTCATAAACAGCATATAATCAAGATTTTTACAAAAATTTGGGTTTAAGTCTATAACCCATTAATTTTTTCTCTCTTATACTTCTTTTACTTCCGTTTGCTAGCTATGAGATTTTTTTAAAAGTCAGGTTTATAGAGGCATAAGTTATATAAGTAAAACTACAATTTTAAATGCAGAGTTTGGTGTGTTTTGAGGAGTGAATATGTTCATATAACTGGCATAATTAAGATGTAGAACACTTTCAGTATGCCCAAAAGATGCCTTGTACTTCATTGCAGTCAATCCCTTCTTTAGACCTTTAGACTCTGGTAAGTAGAGATAGTTTGTAACATCAGCATATTTTGGCACATATTATTGGCAGGAGATAAAGTTGCACTTATTGAATTTTAATTGATTTCTGTCGCCATGACTGCATTTTTCTGAATCTCATGGACACGGAGTCATATAGTATGTGGCCTTTTGTTTCTGGCATCCCTCATTTACCATAATGCTTTCAAGGTTCACCCATACTGGTGCCTGTGTGGCTCAGTTGGTTAAGTGTTTGCTTTTGGCTCAGGTCATGATCACAAGTCCCCATTGGGCTCCCTGCTTAGGGGAGAGCCAGCTTCTCCCTTTTCCTCTGCCTGCTGCTCTCCCTGCTTGTGCTCTCTCTCTGTGTGTAAAATAAATGGATAAATAAAATCTTTTGAAAAAAGATTCATCCATATTTTTGCCTTTATCAAGAATTACTTCTTTTTCATTGCTGAATAGTATTGCTTTGTGTTGATATATCACAATGTTTTTTATCCTTTTTTTAACAGATGGACTTTTTTTTTTTTTTTTTTTTTGGTCAGTTCTGGGTTATAATGAATAAAGCAGCTATAAAGATAAGTATCTAGATCATCTGTTGGCATGTTCTTTTAGTAACCTTAGGTAAATACCTATAGCTAGAATTTGCACATCATACAGAAGGATAAGTTCTGTTATTTAAGAAAATGGCAAACTGTGTTCCAAAAACAATACCATTTGCAATCTCATTAGCAGGGTATGAGAATTTCAGTTGCTCTGCATACTTGGAATTATTTGGTATTGTCATTTACTTTTTTTAAATTTTTTAACAAATCTCATAGATGTATAGTTTCTACCTCATTGTGGTTTTAATTTGCCTTTCCCCAGTGACTAAGTACCCTTTACAGCTAAGTCCCTGGAAGAGAGAGTTGCATCTGCTCAGTGCCACTAGTGTCCTCTGTTCGACCAGCCAGCTATGCCGTGACACATATGCCACAGGGCCCCCCGGAGGATCCAATAGGACACACATAAAGCGCTAGGACACACAACAGTGCTAGAGAGATGCTCCCCAAGCTGGGATAATGGGGCATGGACAAAACTGTCACACCTACACTTTTTTATTTGATTCTCTGACAGGATCAGCATTTCTGTTTTACAGATGAGGAAGTTGAGGCTCTTCAACTTTGTATAATTTGCCCAAACTGATAGACTGGTAAGCAGAGGTGCCAGAATTCAGCTCAGGTTTTTGTGGTTCCAAAGCTCATTCTTGAAATGACCCTAAAATATACAGCCGATAACTATCCCTTCAGGGTTCTTTGCTCCAGACTGAATAACATCTTTTTTTAAATCCTTATTTTTCAAAACTTTCATCAAATTCAAGGTTTTACTGGATTTTTTTTTCTCCCCAAACTACCTATTTCACTCTGGTTTCTACACTACAGTGTTGAATAATTAAATCCAAATTTGCTCCTTGGGTGACAATTACTGTCACCATTATGTCAAGATATTCTGATTGGGCCTATTGACTCTGAGTAAATGGAACACGGGACTGTAGGCAGGGATTGGCACAGGCAGTTATGATGTAGCTTAATGCACTCCAAGGTTTCATGGATGGGTAAGCTGCACCTAAACACTTTATGGCCTGTCTTTTCTAAAAGAGGCACTGAACGTGTTTATTTCAATAATGCACATTCCGTAATAATTTAATGTTTAGTACTCACGAGATGCTGTTCGACCTTTAGTGTTCTAAACAACACGATTAAATTTAGAGGGTTGTTGTTATAGATGGTTAATCCATAATAGTGCAAATTAATAGTTGTGGTCAATATGTGGTTATGATCACTGCCCATTACAATTTAACCCTGAGTTTTGAGTTATATTAAAAATATGGGGATTTTTTAATAGTACTTTTTCTATTTCATACCACAAGTAATTAGCCTTACTGTTTTTAACAAAAGTTTCACAGTCATATTATATGGTACCTGTTGAGATATCTTGCTATCCTTTAACAATGTGTCCAGAATGAATCACTTTTAATGAACTTTATCTAATCATACAGAGACAGTATCTTGGGAGGGAGGGAGTAGAGATAGTTTGTAACATCAGCATATTTTGGCACATATTATTGGCAGGAGATAAAGTTGCACTTATTGAATTTTAAACTGGGAGGCTTATGCAAATGCTAAACTGGGTAGGAGAGACACATTTAAACATAAGTCTGATTATTTAGTTAGCTCTTACAGTATAGAGGGCAAGGCTGAGAATATAACCGAGAGGGAGTAACATTTAAAATTTTTTAGTTTGCTGTTCTTTTTTTTTTTGCCTTCCAAGACTTCCAACCTAATTTGCCTGAGTATCTAACTGCTTGGTGGATGGCATGGGTAGGCAGGCAGAGATTATAATTTGTTAAGGAAGAAAACCAGGAGAAAGGAAGAAAACCAAGAATATGTTCAGCCTTTATTAATCCATCATATGATCACGTAGCAGGATATCAGGGCTAGATTTCTGCCTCAAGAGAGACTTTTCCAGTTTTCTGGATCTCCTTCATCAGTAGACCCACAACCAAGTAAGACGGACTTAGCTTATCAAGCTCTCCTGTGGTATAGTGGAGATATAACAGCCTGCCATTTAGGATTGGCTGGAGTTCTGAAGAAAATGTTACTGACGAAGAGAATAAAAACCTTCCTTTTTTCCTATTCCAAGAAACTTTTGAAGAAGAAATGTATGAAATTATTGAATACCTTCTATGTGGTTGACTGCTGTTAAAGTATTTATATGTATATAGATATGTATTAACTCATTCTGTCCTCACAATGACACTGTGAGGTAAATTGTTATTTTCCACAGTTTGGGGACTGGGGTACAGAGCTAGTCAACAACTCATCTGAGATCACATGTCTAATGAGTAGCAGAGCAGCCCTGGGCTATCTTGCTCCACCAGCTCCAGAGACGATGGGTTAGTGAGGATGATGTGGTAGGAAAAAAGGCAGGCAGCTTTTGTCCCTACTACCTATTTAGTATGAGGACATCACCTCTGAGCCTCATAACACACCAATTTCAGGAATGGCCAAAGCAATGTAGCCACAGAAAGAAGAGAGAGATCTTCCGGTATGACCTTCCTGAGCTGCCTTTGGTGGCCTACAGGAGAAGCTAAACTGAGAGCCAGTAAGTAGCCCAGCAGGTGATTTTGCATACATAGTCCACACCAGGCTCATGGACTGGAAGGGGGTGGTGACTATCATGTGGAGATCTGTGGCCCCTAGGAGCAGAGAACAGACAGGGTTAACCAGAATATAGTATTAGGTGCTGACCAAGCCAGGAGACTCAAACAGGAGTCCTGCTGACATAGAGTGGGACTCTGCAGCATAGCAGCAGGACAAACAGCACCCAGGAGCCAAGGGTGTTGCCATGGAGACCTGGGGAAGCAGAGTAGAGTGCATTAAAGACTCTGACTCTTTATTTCCCCTGAGGAATCAAAAGCCTATTCCCCACTCCTACCGCCATGCACTGCATGTCATGACAGGGAGAAGTACAGGGGAGTGGGACTAGCTCAGGGACCAAATGATTTGTTTGAAAAGTCTGAATGTGTCCATAGGGGAAGTTGGCACAATTGGATGAGACTAAGTTTTAACTTAATTAAGTAAATGTGTTGATGAGTGGGGAGGGGTCTATAACAGAGGGCCAGATGAAGTAGAAGACTATAAAGAACTTTCATTCTCTCCTCGCATCCGAGTTAAAGTGCGAGCGAAATCTTATAAACCTGCTGCAAAATAAGGCTGATCAGAAAAGAAAAGAAAAGAAATAAATGTGTTTTTTTAATCAACCCTCTGGGCAAAGGGAAATGCAACCATAAAATAATCAAAACAATTCACAGAAGGACATGGAATTCCAGAAAGAGGACAACAAGATAATGACAACCTTATTGATGGTAGCCAGTTGTTTTAGAACCTAATTTGACAAAGAAGAATTTGCAAGACATTTAATGTCAATGCTCCCTCACTGTGACAGAAATGTATAGGGTTGTAAAGAAAAGAAAAGAAAAGAAACAAATACCCAGATACTGTGAGTAGGATGGAAAAAATAAATTATAGGGAGAAAATAATAATTTCAATTTCAGTAGATTGTACCAAGGCCACCCACACCTTTATTTGTCAGACTGTACTCTTTTTCCTCCCCACTGCACTTCTGGGTCTGAGCCACAGGGTGGTGGGCAGAGAGAGAACAGTCGCCTCTACCTTCTTCCACAGCACTTAGCGACCTTATCTCGTTTCACATTTGCCTGTCTGCACCCACTGCTCCACTTTGTTCAAGCCCTCGTTTGCTTCTACTTGGGCCATTGTGAAGGTTTCATAATTGCATTTACCTCCTCTAATCTCTCTTCCTTCGATCCATCCTAGATGACTTGGCCAGATTCATTTAATGGAAGCATGGTTTTATCATTTTGCTCTCCAGCATGATATCTACAGAAATCCCTTCAAAGAGCTCTCATTTGCTGGGGGCATCACATTACCTGATTTCAAGCTTCATTACAAAGCTGTGATCACCAAGACAGCATGGTACTGGCATAAAAACAGACACATAGACCAGTGGAACAGAGTAGAGAGCCCAGATACGGACCCTCAACTCTATGGTCAATTAATCTTCGACAAAACAGGAAAAAATATACAGTGGAAAAAAGTCTTGTCAATAAATGGTGCTGGGAAAACTGGACAGCTATAAGTAGAAGAATAAAACTCGACCATTCTCTTACACCATACACAAAGATAAACTCAAAATGGATAAAAGACCTCAATGTGAGACAGGAATCCATCAGAATCCTAGAGGAGAACATAGGCAGTAATCTCTTCGATATCAGCCACAGCAACTTCTTTCAAGATATGTCTCCAAAGGCAAAGGAAACAAAAGCTTAAATAAACTTTTGGGACTTCATCAAAATCAAAAGCTTCTGCACAGCAAAGGAAACAGTCAAGAAAACAAAGAGGCAAGCCACGGAATGGGAGAAGATATTTGCAAATGACAGTACAGACAAAAGGTTGATATCCAGGATCTATAATGAACTCCTCAAACTCAACACACACGAAACAGGCAAACATATCAAAAAATGGGCAGAAGATATGGACAGACACTTCTCCAATAAAGACATACAAATGGCTATCAGACACATGAAAAAATGTTCATCATCACTAGCCCTCAGGGAGATTCAAATTAAAACCACATTGAGATATCACCTTACATCAGTTAGAATGGCCAAAATTAACAAAACAGGAAACAACATGTATTGGAGAGGATGTGGAGAAAGGGGAACCCTCTTACACTGTTGGTGGGAATGCAAGTTGGTGCAGCCTCTTTGGAGAACAGTGTGGAGATTCCTCAAGAAATTAAAAATAGAACTTCCCTATGACCCTGCCATTGCACTCCTGGGTATTTACCCCAAAGATACAGATGTCATGAAAAGAAGGGCCATCTGTACCCCAATGTTTATAGCAGCAATGGCCACGGTCGCCAAACTGTGGAAAGAACCAAGATGCCCTTCAACGGACGAATGGATAAGGAAGATGTGGTCCATATACACTATGGAGTATTATGCCTCCATCAGAAAGGATGAATACCCAACTTTTGTAGCAACATGGATGGGACTGGAAGAGATTATGCTGAGTGAAATAAGTCAAGCAGAGAGAGTCAATTATCATATGGTTTCACTTATTTGTGGAGCATAACAAATATCATGGAGGACAAGGGGTGTTAGAGAGGAGAAGGGAGTTGGGGTAAATTGGAAGGGGAGGTGAATCATGAGAGACTATGGACTCTGAAAAACAATCTGAGGGGTTTGAAGTGGCGGGGGGTGGGAGGTTGGGGTACCAGGTGGTGGGTATTATAGAGGGCATGGATTGCATGGAGCACTGGGTGTGGTGAAAAAATAATGAATACTGTTTTTCTAAAAATAAATTAATTTAGAAAAAAAAAAGAAAAGAGCTCTCATTTGGTGACTGAATTGGGTAAAAACTCTTTTCACCAGCATGCAAGGTGCTTCCCAAGACCACTGCAACTCTGTTACCGAAGTCCCAGTGTTCCTTCCCTTGGAAGTGTTATAGTCACTATGGGGACCTGTTCCTTTGCTCCTAGAGGATCTATAGCTTTGATGGTTCAGTAATTCTAGGCACATAGATCAACAAACAGGTGGAGGATGAAAAAGAATTGAAGAATATAACCATGTGATCAGGCTAAGTGAAAGCAAGTGGGACCTCAGAAAAAGTATCATGTTATTAGAGAGGAGATCTCTTAGGATTCCTAGAAGAGGCCTAGTTAAGACTCTAGCTCATTTGAAGGCCACAGAAATGCAAAGGATCTAGTGAAATGGAAGGTATGCTATTCAGTTTCTACTTATGGTAATAGAAATGGGAATATTGGGTTGTGAGTACATTTTGGCAAACACACACTTCCCCTACCTTTGATATCCTTGACCTTGATCCCTTTTTGGGTCCTATCAGAGGTTGATCTTTATCTTTCTACCTATTATCTATCTATCTATCTATCTATCTATCTATCTATCTATCTATCTATCTATCATCTACTTATCTATCATCTATCATAATCTGTCATCTGTTTGTATCTAACTATTTCTTATAAGTTTTACTGAAGTATAATTTGTATGCAATAAAATTTATCAGTACCGGCTGTATATTTCAATGAGCTTTCATAAATGAACTCAACCAGATAATTACCAACACAATCATGAGAGAGCATTTCCATCACCTCCAAAACTGCCTTCTTGCCTCTTTGCATATAATCTCCTTTCTGATCCCTCTCCCCACAATCACAAATCAGCATCCTATCTCTCTAATTTTATCTTTTCTTGAATTTTATATACATGGAATTGTATTGTATACATTCTTTTATGTGGGTTTTTTTTTTTAACTTAACATAATGCATTTGGGACCAGAGAACCCATTTTTATATAAATCAGTAGCATCTGAACTGTGAAAAACCAAGAACTTTGGACTCAGAAGGCAATGATTTTATTCCTAGATTTGATGCTTACTATCCGTATGGCTATGGGCAAGTTAACTAGCTTCTTTGAGCAATAACCTCTTAACCATTAAAATGCGGGCAAATATTGACTTCATACTATTGTTTTGAGAATTAATGTTATCATAAAATTATTTACTCTATTAATAAGTAAAAAGCCAAGAAAATACTACATGGCTGACATATTTTTGGCCTTCAAAATGACAGTCAGCATTATGAACAGTAGCAGAAACTGCTTGCTGTGCTCCAGTATCTGATCTTCCTAGGGTGACCACATGTCCCAGGTTATGTGTGCTGTCCTGGCATAACTAATAATGGTGACTTCGTGCAAGTCAATAGAGTTTCAGTTTGGATGATAAATTACATGATCATTCTAGGTCTCCCCTTCTTCCTCAGTAATGAAATTCCTAAATTTTGATTGGTATATGGCTAACCAGAATACTTATTATTTTTATGACTTCCTTTGTAACCCAGGGGTTAGTTGACTAAATTTTGGTCAATGACATGTAAGTGAAACTGTTGGGAAACTTTTGGGAAGTTTTTTGTTTTTTTTAATTCCTGGTTTATTGATTTACTTATTCCTGATGTTACTTACCTATTTACTTTCATTTCTCTATTTTGATATAATTTTGAACCTCGAGATTTTAAGAGTAGTACAAAGAATTCCTGTATAGTGTGCCCAGAATCCCAAATGTTAGCATTGTACCACATCCTTTCTCTCACTCTCTCTCTCTAACACTTATTACTGTCCATTGTTTCACTTGTAGCTATCTAAGGGGGTGTGATGTGGTATCTCAGGGTGGTTTTGATTGCATTTTCCTGATAGCTAATGATGTTGCTCATCTTTTCTCCTATTTATTGATAAAAGATTGTTTGTTGATTCAAAGGATTTGGATTCAAATCCCTTTCCAGTTTTTAGTTGTATTATTTGTCTCGTTATAGTTGAATTGTAAGAATTCTTTATATATTCTGGATACTAAGCCACTATCATATATCTGATTTGGAAATATTTTCTCCCATTCAGTGGGCTATGATTTTACTTTCTGAATAGTATACTTTGAAACAAAAGCTTTTAATTTTAATGAAGTACATATCCAATTTGTCTATTTTCCCTTTTTTTAAAATACAGATATAATTTTGACATGTAACATTACATTAGTTTCAGGTGTAAATATAATGACTTGATATTTGTATATATTATAAAATAATCACCACAATAAATCTAGTTAATACGTATCACCATTGGTAGTTATAAAAGGTTTTTCTTGTGGTAAAACTTTTTAAGATCTTATGAAAAATTTTGAGTGTTCTTATGGGTGAGGGTATGTCTTTCTCTTTCTTTTTACTTACCCATGTTCACTGTAATGGTAGGGAGGAGAGCACATAGTGACCAGAGCTGGAGTAGCCATCTTGGACCAGATGAATTTGGCAATGGAAATTATTCCAAATGGACCACAAAGTAAAAGGATCTTCTTATATTTTACTTGAGAGAGGAATGAACTTTATTTGTTTTTAAAGCTAGTATTAGCCTACATTTTTTGTTATTCACAGACAAACCTATTTCTAATTAATACATTAATCCTTTCTTACATGCTACTCTCAAATCTTGATACCCTAACTTACCTTGGGCAAAGTGTCTCAAAACTAACTGCTACTACCTTCTCTCATTCTGTCCTCTTCACCCTGGAACACAGGAATCAGTTAGAAGAAAAGCACACACAAAAAGCTCCACCTAGCTCATTAAGAGTGGTAAAATTTTCCTTTCATGTGTAATAAGTATCAATAAAGTTTGTAGAGTTACGTTCTGGAAAAAAAAAATCAACTAAGTGCTACTAGAAGATAATCTCTCCTTTTGCTGTCTGTGAAATATTGCAAAAGATAAATGTCCTTTATATTTCTGTTCTTCAGATAACTTATTTGCCAGTTTATGGCAATTTTATTTACATCTGTGGGACCCACTTGGTTGAATTAATATTGACGTGGACTCCAAATGCCCTTTTATTTTTCTTATCATGGTGTGGAGCAACACTCAGAGAAATCATCTAATGAAGTTAGGATGAATGGTGAGGGTCTTCTACAAAGGAAGTCCCAGAGTCTCTTTATTTGCCTTCTTTTATTTGCACAGGTGCTCTCTCTTATCTTTCAGCTTGCTAACATTCAGTTTTGTGGCCAAGGTTATTGTCTTTCAAACATATTACTTGTTCTTTATGCCAGTTACCAGAGGCATACAATACATGCTGTATGGTAAGAATCAAAATGTTTATTTAGATATCACTGGGTCTTAGAATTTAAGAGCTGGATGGTATGTTAGCAATCATCTGGTTCAAAGACTTATTGCATATATGTTTTTGTTTTTGTTTTGTTTTGTTTTTAAAGGGGGAAAGGCAGGAGAGGGAGAGAGACTCTTAAGCAAGCTCATGCCCAGAACAGAGCCTGATGTTGGGCTTGACCTCATGACCCTGAGATCATGCCCTGGGCCAAAATTAAGAGTTGGACCCTTAACTGACTGGGTTACTGAGGCACCCCATTGCATATGTGTTTTAACTGTCTTTTTTCTTTTACTGTTTATTACAACCAAAGATTCTTCCATCTTAATAGTATCTTGTCAGTTTGGCGCAAGTTAACTGCAAGAAAAATTTTTTAAGTTGTCAAAATATAATTCATAAGAAGTAAAGAGTAAGCAGAAAATATAATTAAGAGCACTGTGAATGTGAAATCTTAATTCAGAAGACACTTCATCAACAGGCTCATCTAAAGTTGGTGATGAGTTAAGTATGGACTGATAATTGGGGAGGTACAGTGATTGAATACTTGGTTTCTACTTAATTATAGAGGGGACATTAATCTCCATCAAAATAAGTAGTTAAGCTTCATAAAAATGCAGAGAAAGAAACTCCTTCCCAATGGCCCATGACTATTACCTTAAATATGAGTGTCTATATTCTTGTACGCAGACAGGTTCTCACTCTGTAAAATGTAAGCAGTATAATGAAAAGATTAGAATTGTGTAACAGAGACACCATGACTTCTTCAGCATTTAAGCATGCACAGAGAAGTATGGTCATATTCAATTCATTCATTCATTCATTCAAATGATGTTCATAATGATATTGAACCAAAAACAGGAACAAATAAAGATTCTTTCCTCTTTTTCTCAGCTGTTGGAGATAGTTTGAGAATGAGTCATGGCTAGAATTTTATTTTAATTTATTTTTAAGATTTTATTTATTTATTTGACAGAGAGAGACAAGCAAGAGAGGGAACACAAGCAGGGGGAGTGGGAGAGGGAGAAGGAGGCTTCCCCCTACCCTACCCAGAGCAGGGAGCCCAATGAGGGGCTCAATCCCAGGATCTTAGGATCATGACCTGTGCTGGAGGCAGTCACTTAACAACTGAGCCACCCAGGCATCCCATGGTTAGAATTTTAAACCAGTTGAAACTTCATAGTCAAAGAGCATGATTTTGTGCAGTTTTGAGAGACTCTATTAAGTAACGGCCTCTTTATTAGTTTCAGCTGGTTCCAAGACGTTGACAAATCAGGTAGGGGATGAAGGGAAGGAATAATCACTCATGCATGTTAACATTGGTGTACTGATTCTGCTGTGAGGATTTGTGTCTTTCCAAATTAGAGGGCCTTCTGGAAAACATTTCTATCATCCTCATGTGTTTGTTTATTCTGTCTTTCAGAGTTAACATTTGTCTTTAGAAAGGGTGTCTCTGTGTGTGTGTATGTGTGTGTGTGTGTGTGTGTGTGTGTGTGTGTGTGCTTGTGCATGTACTTGCTTATTCTGAGTTCATGATTTCTTGATGGAGATTCAAGAGAATAAGCAGTCTCACATCATGTGCCTGCTGCTGGAAGATCTGGAAGGAGAATAGGTTTAGAAGGTCGGTGGAAAATGGACTTTTCTTAATCCAAAATGGACCACCATTTTGCAGGATTTTGAATGCCAGTGGGTAAAATTTTTCATACTGCTGACGCATCCTGCTCCCACTCTCCTGTTAATCTAGGCCTGTGGTTCTTAAACCTAAGCACACCTCAGAATCACCTGGAAATCTTGTTATGCCCCAGGCTGCTGGGCTTCCCTCCAGGTAAGTTCCTAGGTAATGCTGAGCTTCTCTTTTGGGGATCACATTTTGAGAAACACTGATCTAGGCTAAATAATGCAGACATGAAGAAATGACTTTTTGGAGAGAGAAGCCTGAATTTTGGAGAGAGAAGCCTAGGAAAAAATAATCTCTCTTGGTAGAGTGAACGAACTTCTGAAAGATAATTGGTGTTTTATGGGTATTAAATCACTTAAGCAACAGTTTATTTCAAGAGTTGAGGTTTCAGAAGGATGGCATGACTTTTGGGGTCATCCAAATAAATGTACAGAAGCTATTCTTTCTTGAAGGGCAGATCTTGAGAAGAATTTTTAAAAAATATTTTATTTATTTATTTGACAGACAGAGATCACAAGTAGGCAGAGACAGAGAGAGGAGGAGGAAGCAGACTCCCTGCTGAGCAGAGAACTCTATGTGGGGCTCCATCCTAGGACCCCAGGATCATGACCCAAGCCGAAGGCAGAGGCTTTAACCCACTGAGCCACCTAGGCCCTCCGAGAAGAATACTTTTGAAATGAGTTTCAATTTTTAGACTTGAACATAATGATGCAAGCCATGCAGTGTAGTTGTATTGTTCTGCTGCTGAAGACCCATACACTGATTTGACTGGCACCATCACATATATCTGGTGAGACTTGTTTTAATGGAGCCCCCCAGATTCTAGTCCTAGTTATTATTTTTTTTAAGATTTTATTTATTTATTTGACAAGCAGAGATTACAAGCAAGCAGAGAGGCAGGCAGAGAGAGAGGGAGGAAGCAGGCTCCCTGATGAGCAGAGAGCCCTATGCAGGGCTCGATCCCAGGACTCTGAGATCATGATCTGAGCAGAAGGCAAAGGCTTTAACCGACTGAACCACCCAAGCACCCCTTGTCCCAGTTATTCTAACTTACTATGTTTGGAATGGGGCCAGGAGCATATATATGTATATATTTTAGAAGATTCCCAAATGATTTTGATGGAAAGACCTATAAAGTACTGAAGTAGTGTGTGTAGGCTCATTCAAATAGCTGCATTGGGAGAAAATGCATTCTTTCTAGGATCAACAACTTATTGGAATAACCATAATTTAAAAATTCATAGTTATGTTGAGTCAAATTTAAATCTTTTTAAAACTGCTTAATTTCATAGCCAAGTTTCTGTTCCAGTTCAGATTTCTTTCTATTTTTTCTTTTAAAGGTTTATGTATTTATTTTAGAGAGAAAGAGTGAGAGAGAGAATGAGCACAAGCGAGCATGGAGGAGAGGTAGAGAGAGAGAGATTTCTAGCAGACTCACCCTTGGGTGCAGAGACCAATGCAAGGGGGTCCATCTCATGACCCTGAGAGCTTCAGTTTTTGAAAACATGCTAATAATTTGAGCTTACTGTCCATAATCAGGGTATGTTGTGCAAGCACATCGTTCTGATGCTCTTTTCCCCAGTTATACAAGTGAGGTTGCTATGTAAAACTAGGAGTTCAAAAGACAGTTTCCATCACAAAGGTTTTTCACAGTAGGCATCAACCTAGAGTCTACTTGAAAATGTTTACATGTTTCCAGCACTTGTGTGCTTATGTTTATTTTTATAATGCATTCCTTCCAACCCATAAAATGAAATTTCTCTTGGGCAAGTGACCTTTTTTATTAATTTGTAGTCTTCCCATAACATATCACAAGCTGTTACATTACAGTGGGCAATTACTATTGTTTGCTTTCTGAATTCTAAATCGATTTGTGAAATTTAAGATAATGGCCTATAAAGCCCCATCTTTACATTAGAATAAAGGTATTCCAACTCTAGAACTTTGCTTCAGCTGTACATCTGCTTCGATTGGCTCCTTCCTCTACACTCTGTGCCGGTCACAGTTGGGATGGGTTCCAGAAAGAGAGAGAGTTTTTCCAGGATGCTTGTTGAGGTGTTCTAACAGCACCTGACTTCTGGGTTCATGCCACACGTTCTCACCTAACTAGCTGCTATTTTCAGGTTGAATTTAGTCTTAAAAAGACTTCTGAGTACATTGTGATTAAGTCCCTCACCATTATTAACTTAAAAACTCTTTAGTCCTTTTCTTTTAGCTTTAGGGTCTAAAGGTAATGTTTGAGCTTATTAAACTCTTAAATCCTTCTGCTAAAGGAAGGAAACCTTGCTGGGCTAGTTGTTGTAGTAACCATGGCTTCCTAAATTGTGTTTTCTTTTACAAAGCCATTGTCTTCGGCCTAAGAAGCTTAATTCGGGGGAAATGAGACAGGAGTGTCACCAGCTAGAGGAAGCCCAGAGCTTCTATTAGCAGAGCTGCTAATGCACTTTCTTATCTCAGTTGTGGCAGTAATTCCTGCAAGACTGCCTTTGATTTAGGGCAAAGCTCTAGTTCAAACCTTTTTCTTCTTAAGCTGTGGGTATCTGCAGGAGTTTATTTATATTGGTATGTGCTGTAGGGGATTTGGGACTACATAGATCTTGATGAAATCTGATTTGAAAACCTTAGAAAAACAAGGTGAAAGCAACCTGATGATTTTGTGTACGAGAAGCCAGAAGAAGAGCTCCATGCTGGGCTTTTTTATTCCACTAATCAGTGTAGTAACAGGAGCATGAAAAGTAGTTTTCCAAACTCTCTCCTCCTTAAATTCTCCTTGCACACTTAAAAAAAGGCACAGTTGCCTTAATAACTTTTTTTTTTTTTTCCTGCAGTTAAGAACAGATTGTAATAATCTGGATATTTTGGGGAGTATCCTTTATCCTGGAATATTAGACCATGGAGTGAAAACTAAAGAGGGGCCTCTGGGTGGTTGCCTGTAAGACGTCTACAATTTGTCTTAATTAAAATTGGAAAAGAGGTACCAGAATATTCATTCTTCTTCATATCATTTAATCTAAATGAGAATCTGTGATTAATATCTCTTGAGAAAGTTGTCATAATTTTTTAATGTGAGTTTGAAGAACCCCAAAAGGGTAGGCATTTAACTAGCAGATTTTACATATAAGCTGTTTGATTTGGCCAGGTTCCATGCACTGGCTCCGTGCAATTGGAGTGCTGGTCTGAGTTGGAGGCAGTGGTGAGAAGTGGGGAAGTGGGGGAAGTGGGGGAAGTGACTGACTGTTAACATAGTCTCAATTTTCTCACTGCCTGGCAATGTGATCTTAGGCAAGTCATGTAGCTCTCTGGTTTGGAATTATAAAATAATGGGTGTGGAATTACATTATACCTCATCGAAATTTCTGTAGAGTTGGTGTTACAAATTGCAGATGCTCTACTGAAATTAGAGGTTATCACGAGAAGCATTAAAGAGTATTTCAGCGGGGGCACCTGGGTGGCACTCAGTGGGTTAAGCCTCTGCCTTCAGCTCGGGTCATGATCTCAGGGTCCTGGGATCGAGCCCTGCATTGGGCTTTCTGCTGGCAGGGAGCCTGCTTCCTCCTCTCTCTCTCTGCCTGTCTCTCTGCCTACTTGTGGTCTCTCTCTGTCAAATAAATAAATAAAATCTTAAAAAAAAAAAAAGAAAAGAAAAGAGTATTTCAGGGGCACCTGGGTGGCTCAGTTGGTTAAGCAGCTGCCTTCAGCTCAGGTCATGATCCTGGAGTCCCTGGATCAAGTCCCATTTCAGGCTCCCTGCTCGGCCGGGAGTCTGCTTCTCCCTCTGACCCTCCCCCTTCTTATGCTCTCTCTCTCTCTCAAATAAATAAAAAAATCTTTAAAAAAAAAAGAGTATTTCAGAAAACTCAAAAGGATCACCCAGTGTTTATAGTAAAAGACACTCTGTACTTGACTGGAAACAAAACTGGTTATAGCATGAGAGAGATGGCTATTATGATCTGAGGGTTGATTGGAAAAGATTTTTTCCACAAATAGTTTTCCAGCTACTAACAGCCATTCTGGAAGAGGTATGCTTTAAATGCCAAATTCATCAATTAAAAAGAAAGCTGTGATTTCTCAGCCCATATATGCAATTTATTAGAATTGTGGTTGGTTCATGTCCTCTGCCCATTTCTTGATTGGATTATTTGTTCTTTGGGTGTTGAGTTTGCTAAGTTCTTTATAGATTCTGGACACTAGTCCTTTATCTGATATGTCGTTTGCAAATATCTTCTCCCATTCTGTCAGTTGTCTTTTGATTTTGTTAACTGTTTCCTTTGCTGTGCAAAAGCTTTTGATCTTGATGAAATCCCAATAGTTCATTTTTTCCCTTGCTTCCCTTGCCTTTTGCGTTGTTCCTAGGAAGATGTTGCTGCGGCAGAGGTCGAACAGGTTGCTGCCCGTGTTCTCCTCAAGGATTTTGATGGATTCCTTTCGCACATTGAGGTCCTTCATCCATTTTGAGTCTATTTTTGTGTGTGGTGTAAGGAAATGGTCCAATTTCATTTTTCTGCATGTGGCTGTCCAATTTTCCCAGCACCATTTATTGAAGAGGCTGTCTTTTTTCCATTGGACATTCTTTCCTGCTTTGTCGAAGATTAGTTGACCATAGATTTGAGGGTCTATTTCTGGGCTCTCTATTCTGTTCCATTGATCTATGTGTCTGTTTTTGTGCCAGTACCATGCTGTCTTGATGATGACAGCTTTGTAATAGAGCTTGAAGTCCGGAATTGTGATGCCACCAACGTTGGCTTTCTTTTTCAATATCCCTTTGGCTATTCGAGGTTTTTTCTGGTTCCATATAAATTTTAGAATTATTTGTTCCATTTCTTTGAAAAAGATGGATGGTACTTTGATAGGAATTGCATTAAATGTGTAGATTGCTCCTACACTGTTGGTAGGAATGCAAGCTGGTGCAGCCACTCTGGAAAACAGCATGGAGGTTCCTCAAAATGTTGAAAATAGAACTGCCCTATGACCCAGCAATTGCACTATTGGGTATTTACCCTAAAGATACAAACATAGTGATCCAAAAGGGGAAGTGCACCCGAATGTTTATAGCAGCAATGTCCACAATAGCCAAACTATGGAAAGAACCTAGATGTCCATCAACAGATGAATGGATCAAGAAGATGTGGTATATATACACAATGGAATACTATGCAGCCATCAAAAGAAATGAAATCTTGCCATTTGCGACAACATGGATGGAACTAGAGCGTATCATGCTTAGCGAAATAAGTCAAGCAGAGAAAGAAAACTATCATATGATCTCCCTGATATGAGGAAGTGGTGATGCAACATGGGGGCTTAAGTGGGTACGAGAAGAATAAATGAAACAAGATGGGTTTGGGAGAGAGACAAACCATAAGTGACTCTTAATCTCACAAAACAAACTGAGGGTTGCTGGGGGGAGGGGGTTTTGGAGAAGGGGGTGGGATTATGGACATTGGGGAGGGTATGTGCTTTGGTGAGTGCTGTGAAGTGTGTAAACCTGGTGATTCACAGACCTGTACCCCTGGGGATAAAAATATATGTTTATAAAAAATAAAAAATTTTATTAAAAAAAAAAAGAATTGTGGTTGGAAGAATCAGACTGTAGAGATAGCATAAACTGGAGCATTTATGTTTACTCAACTACAGCTGTTAGCTTGTTTTACTTAGATGAAATCAACTTACCCATAGATTCTTGGGTTTTTTAAAAAGATTTGATTATTTGTCGGAGAGTGGGGTGTTGGGGGGGAGATCGTAAAAACAGGGAGAAAGGGAGGCAGAGGGAGAAGAAGCCTCCCTAGTAAGCAAGGATACGGACGTGGGACTTAACCCCAGGACCTAGAGATCATGACCTGAGCTGAAGGCACTTAACCGACTGAGCCACCCAGGCATCCCTATCCATGGTTTCTTTCAACAAACAACATTATAAGCACCTTCTATGAGTCAGGCACATATGTTGCTCGGGTTTTTAAAGCAAAGGGCACATCTCCATTTCATATTTTCTTGCATCTGTTTATATATTTTCATTGGGGAGTATTTTTTTTTCAAGCCTCCATTTTAATTATAAAACGTTGAACCACTTTTTATATGGAGTGGTGGGTTCTCTATTGGCATCTTGGACATATATTATAATTCTTGAGTTATTTTTAGGTATTAATGCTCAGGCCAGTCCCACACACATATCTTGATTGAAACTTCTGGGCTTCTGCTGCTTCTAGGCTCTGTTGACTATACTGGAGTGGGAAGAAGGGAGAGTTAACAGGGCCAGCATCCCATTGTTTAACTTTCTCCATTTTGTGGATCTCTCCTACTTGGTTGTCATGATGCCTATGATTAGCCTTGCCCTTGTGGGGCAAGGGTTCAAAGCCTGGCTTAGTCATGGGAGACAGATCCTGTGAACTTTTCCCTATGCACAATCCCTGACATGGGGAATCCAGGTCTGGCCAACCTCTTCTACTGTCTCTCCATAAGTATTTCCCTCACTGCCTCCTGCTGCTGAGATCATCTCACAGTAGAGCTGAACATCCTTGGAAGAAGCCCCAACAAAGCTTTTAAAGCCCAGCTACACTTTCCAGAACTCAAGAGAAAGGCAGGTTGCCCTGTGGCTGCCTCTCTTTCCAACTCTTTTTCCCTTTGTTTGGGTAGAGTCAAAGGAAGATCAGCATGTCCTAGTGCCTTAGCAGATAGCCAACAGAAGAATGAGATGATGGTTTTACTCTGATGGAATCACTCAGAATCTTTACCGTTTTGGCCTCTGGGAGGAGAAGGAAGCTCCTTCAGAAGAAAGGGAATTGTCCAGGCAACAGAACCTGTAGGCCTCTGAGGACTCCAATGCATGTTCCTCCTTTTCCTAGCACTCTCATTTTATGGATTTGGGGGTGGAGGGTTGTAGTGTTAGGTGACCATCCTGGATTGTGCTATCCTTTGGAAAATCCTGAGGGGAGATCCATGGCCCCATTTTGGGTGGTTCTCCTTAGAAAATGGAGTATAGAGCACCCTATTTTCAGTTCTAGGACTTCATTACAAATCAAGGACAGAATAGAAATACCCTGTCATCATGTCACTGCAACTCTTGATTTAAAACCATTTGTCTCCATAAAGAGTTAGTTTCTTTCTTTTTTCTTTCTTTCTTTCTTTCTTTCTTTCTTTCTTTCTTTCTTTCTTTCTTTCTTTCTTTTTTTTTTTTAATTTACTTGACAGACAGAGATCACAAGTAGGCAGAGAGACAGGCAGAGAGAGAGGGGAAGCAGGCTCCCTGCTGAGCAGAGAGCCAGACACGCGGGGCTCAATCCCAGAACCCTGGGATCATGACCTGAACCGAAAGCAGAGGCTTTGACCCACTGAGCCACCCAGGCGCCCCAAAGAGTTAGTTTCTTTAGATTTTTGTTGTTAATACAGAGAGAAACTCAGATTATAGTTTTAGCTAACAAGGTTAGTACTTAGTGGTGAAAATTTCTTGAGCAGGTAAAGTTAACCAGAAGTCTGAAAACTCTTCAAAATTTTAGGCCCCATTGGTTCATCCGTTGCAAATTGATACTGTATGTGGCTTCAACTGATTGTCTCCTAGTAGAATTCAGAGATCAACAGAGTAGGAAAAACTTTATTTTCAGGAGTCTCATAACTCATCAGCAGTTCAGAGCATGTGAGTTTCTGCTTATAAACTTATTTTGCATCTTTGATTTCTATGAGACTTCAAAGTTTCCCACAGCATATGGCATGGAGAGAGAAAGAATACACGGTCACTTTGTTAAAGGATTTCTCCAAATGAATATTATGCTATAAATTTATGTAACTAGTGAATATTTAGAAGAAAACATACTCCTATTTCAACGTACTCCTTCCAATATGTCTTCTCTTTCCCTCTTTTATTTTTTCCCTTAGGAATTATAGTAGTCTAGCATACCGTACCTTTTGCTTATTTATCTTATTATTCTCTGTCTTCCCCCATTAGAATGTGTGCCTCAGGAGGCAAGGTTTTTGTTTTGTCCACTGTGGTACTCTACTCCAGAACAGTGTCTCGCACTTAGAAGGGATTGTGTATTCATGAATGAAGAAATGAATGAATGAATAACACATCTTTTATAGTCTACATTTCCAAGTATCCTCAAAACACACATATGTTCTTACTGCCAAATATAAGAAGCACACCAGAGCATTTTAGCTAAGTTACCACAATCTGTGTTGGATTACTTTTAACATAGACTATTTTGGTAGAAAAAAAAATTTAATGTGGGGATTTGTCATTATTTTCACATGATTTTTATCTAGGTCTTCAACTTCTCCCTGACTTTTATGGAAGCTAAGGCAGGAATGAAAATATCTTGATTTTTTTTCGGTTCTCAGTGATGTCAGTAGTGAAAAAAGAAAATATGAAACTATCTTATTAAAAAAAAAAATCTATTCTTGGCATTTCTAGAGGCAGGACAGAGGCCCAGAATACAGAGTTGGGGGTGTGGTGTTCATTGGATTCTCTCTTGTCATTTAGGAATGTGAGGTAAGAGACCTGATAGAGACTCAAAGTTAGTCGGGTTGCTGATGTTGAAAGGCCGGCCTGGCTGTGATGAGTTGTGTATGACCATGAGGCCGAGGTCCAGGACTCAACCAACTAACCACTAGGCAGAAATGTGTTCCCAGTATTATATTCGGATGACAGTCAGTACATCAGACCCAACAACACCTTCATTTTAAAACGCAAGAGTAGAATGATGGGTCATATTTAGTGGTATTAAAACAGATTCTTATTTGTTTTAGTAAACAAATAGGATTTGTTTACTAAATAATTTGTTTTAGTAACAAATTATTTGTTTCAGTAAACAAATAATTTGTTTAAGCATGGTCATTTTTGACTCAAAATAGACCTTGATGAAGGACATTTTCAGCTTTACGTGTTTGGGGGCCCTGTTCCTGGGTCCCCTGGGGAAGCTATCCTTTTACTAGGGTCAGAATGACTTCCCCAAACTTCAGACCATGGGCTCTACTTCTGCCCTGAGCACACATTGTATAACTGCTTCGTTAGCAAATAACCTGAAAGAAACACTTCCAGTTAAAGATAAGGGTAAAAACCTCCCTAAATTCTAATCCTACACCTCCAAAGCCTGCAACCCTGCACATACTAAATGCATAAGACAGAGTTTGTAATTTTCTGAAATATCTTTCATCCTGATGATTTGTAACTCTTGATGTAACAAAAACCAGAAAACCTTGTATTGAACATTCCTTCTTGGGAGCACTCTATCTTTGGTGAAGATTGTGTGTCCTGGGCAGCAGCTGTCCTTAATTGGTCTTGAATAAAACTCTCTTCCTTATTATTTTTTAATTTTTGGTAAGGAATTCTCAAAGCTTTGTTCATTTTGCTTCTGACAATAGTGAAAATGCTAGTAGCTTTGAGACATGTTTCCTTCCTGGACAGTGTTGGCATTTCAGCTCCTGTGAATAGTCCTTGAGTCCTGAAACATGACAGGCCTGGCTGAGAAAGTGGTAGAATGGCAATAATGTTGATTTCTATACTCACAACCTATGATTAACAAAATTCAGAGTTGACGCCCCTGGGTTATGTTGTTGTTGTTAGTTGATTAATTGTTTATGAAAATGAAATTCTGGTGGGGATCTAGATGACGCAGTCAAGCAATGATAGCTGGGGGATGTCAACATGTTCTGGTGACCCAGGCACAACAGGGAAGGAATTAACTGGATAGACTTGGCCTCACTTGTTCAAAGAATAACGCATTTTGCTTTCTACTGCAGCTGTTGTGGAAATACTTCTGAATAAGAAAATTGTACACCAGCATACCACTGTGTGACTGGGAACATACTCAATTTACCTAAATAGCCCTTCTTCCTCTCATTATGCCCCCTTTTGCTTGCTTACTTCTCATTTGTTTTTTTTTTTTTTTTTTTTTTTATTGCTTTCACTTATTTTCAGGTTCTATTGCCTGGTGTTGACTTGTGTTTGAAAGGCTGAGTGAAAAATGCTCTTAACCCTTTTCCATTCTCTGTATCGAAGGTATAATAATAGAGCCATGAAGGTCTCCACTGAGCCTCTTTTTCTTCATCCTTTCTGCTCAGTTTGCCCTGCCTTTTTTTTAAAAGAAAACAGTTGCATTTATTTTATTTCTTCAAACTGTTTCTTGTTGTTGTTGTTTTCCATTTCATTTTATTGTTGCAAGCACTCTTAATTGGCTGAAGTCATAGAGAACACCACTTAGGGTTTGGCCTCCAGCTGATAAAAGCCTCTTGTCCTTTGGACTAGAAGAGAGTTTCTGTTATTCATTTTATATCTGATTAGTTGTAGAATGAAGCCTAATAAAACAAAAAAAATCTAATACAAGGGGTTTATGTTTTCACCCCCTTTTAAGCAACGTATAATGTAATATAATTAAATACTTAAACCACTTCATCTCCACAGTGTGGAGTGCTACACTGAATGTGGTGGGTGCAGGAGTGCAGCGGGCCCAAGTTTCAATCCTGAGCTCCCTTCTCGGTAGCTCCCCCTGGGATACATCACTGTTCCAAGCACTCAGGGTCCTCATCTGAAAAATAACTCTGTGAGGGATGTTGGGGTGTGGGCTTTGACTTCGATTGCCTGCCTTGGCAGCCCAGCCTTGTCACTTAACTGAGCAATCTTGGGCAGATTATCTAGCTGTCTTGTGACTCAGTCTTATCAGTTGTAAATGGGATAGTAATAGAAGTCCTGCACAGAGTTGTGGAAGCCATGACTACTGAAAGACAATGATAATAAGGCACTTAAACTAGCCATAAACTTTCACTAGCTATTACAACTGACCACTTTGTGAGATAGTTTGCATGAAAATCCTGAAGGCATACAGCCGTCAGTTCTCTTCTTTATTTCTTTAATCTTAATCAAATTATTTTCTTTTTTCAAAAAAGATTTATTTGTTAGAGAGAGAGAGAGAGAGAGCATACACACATGGGTGGGGTTTGGGACACAGAGAGAGAGGCTCTTAAGCAGGCTCCACATGCAGCATAGAGCCCTACAGAGGGCTCGATCTCATGACCCTGAGATCATAATCTGAGCCGAATCCAAGAGTTGGACACTTAACCTACTGAGCCACCCAGGCGCCCCTTTACCAAATTATTTTCTGCATTTAATTCTTTTAAATTCTTTTAATTCTTTGTTTGTATATTTGGCTTCTGTATCATAAACTGTTGGCATCTGCATTGTTGCCAGTATCTTACTTGTAGTAATTGTTATGAGTAACATTCTTGCTGTGATATACCAGAGTCCGATGGTTGACTTTTGGTGGAAACCAACATTATCCTTCAGTGCCCACCGAATGCCGTACACCATACCAAATTATCAAATTCAGTGTCTGTGTCCTTGGGAACTTTCACTTTGGGGAGCTACTCTATTGAACGGCACTGCCTCCCCATCTGATGAGCAGCAAAACTTAGAAAGAGAAAGAAGATGAAGAGTGAATAAATTTGAAGACAAACAGACAAGGGGAAATGTGAGCTTTGGGATGGCTTAGCTTAGGGTTAGTTTAAGGACAGCAAATATGTGCGTTTCCCGTAGCCTGCGGCTGTCATTGCTGGGATCGAACACAGTTTTGTGATGTTTTCAGCCCAGTTCTCCATAAGGCTTCAGTCAGCACTGGCCTCTTGGTTGTTAGCCGTCGTTTGGAGATAAAATAGGGTGGTCAGCTTTGTTTTTCTGGGTTGGGTGAATGTCACCTTTTGGAAGAATAATTAGTTCTTTTAGTGTTTCTAGTCCTTCCTGAACATGGAAACAAGCTTATGTTTGGATTTTCAAATTCCGAAGATGGTCCTTTGAGCTAGAAGATTTTTTTCCTGAGGAAAATTTGAAAGGTTTTCTGCATGGGCAAAGGAAGGGTTTAGGCAAATGGTGTGTTAACATCAGTCAATGAATTCATATTTGTATGTTCATTTGACATGAAAAACTACCAAACTATCTTATTTTTGTAAGAAATGAAGAATCTCTCCTTTCATGTTAAAACTAGTTTTTAATGAGTGATGCTGTGTCCATCTAAACATCTTCACCTCATGGAGTCTTACTAAGGATCATATATACCGGGACACATAAAACCGTGGTACCAATCAGTTGGTACCACTGATTTTATGTTACTTATAAAATAAAAAAATTATTTTATCACCATTTTCAGATAATGTTATGCTTTAGAATCTTGGATCAGATAGCCCTAGTAGCCTACAAGAAGGAATTGATTTGTGCTTTATAACACATCTCACTATTTTTACCAGAACTTGGTGGACCAAAAGTCACTTACAACGACTGAAGTGTATTTTTAAAATTTTATTTTATTTTTACCTTTTTCCTAAAAAATATTTCTAGGCTTACTGTCACTGCTGTGTCAGTCCATGTTCCTTAGGCCACCTGAAAGCAAAAGGACAGATTGTTTTTACCAGTGAATACACACAGACCATCCATAGCCCTAGAGGTCCCTTTACTTGGATGACTTTGTCATTTGTTTTCATTTTCTTTCTTGCTTGCTTTTATAAAGATTTTTCTTACTTATTTTAAAGAAAAAGAGAGAGGGAGCACAAGCCGGGGCGGGGGTGGAATGGGGGAGGAGCAGAGGAAGAAGCAGACTGCCCACACCCACCCGCCAAGCAAGGAGCCAGAGGCAGGACTCCATCCTAGGACTCTGGGGTTATGACCTGAGCTGGAGGCAGCTGCTCAACCATCTGAGCCACCCAGGCCCCCTTGCTTTCATTTTCAATAAAGATACAGACATTGCCGGCCAGAGGATGAACATGATTATGATATGAGGCCCCAATACAAATGCAGGAGCAGACAGGTAGAGGCTGAGGTACAGGGACTGTTGTGGAAGAAATATTTCCTGCAAGATTTAAAGAGTGGAGCGGCTCATTCCCAGCAAATATTCTGTCTGTGCTTCTCAATCGAGGGGCCACTAGCCTTCACTTCTTAACAGCCACTACAGATGATCTAGTGTTCAGAAAATTCACAGCCAGAAAAACTGACTTAAATAATTCTTTAAGTTTGTCGTATCTCTGGCTATCCCTTCCTCACCCCGCCGCCTCAGCAGCCACTCACAGCCTTTCAGAAAGTAAGTCTTCCTGTGGGAAATTTGAGAGGCATGACTGAAAATAAAGGGTGAACTTGCCTTTGCACATTACACCTGCCATGGGCAGGTCCTTGGTGTCGCCTACCTTTGCATATTCCATGATTTCTGTCTGCAATTCACTTTCCCTTTGTTTATTATCCAACTTCTGCCCATCTTTCAAGGCTCAGCTCACAGCATTTCCTTTAAGAAGCCTTTCATGTACTTCCTGTCATATTCTGGGAGAAACAAGTTCTACAGTTATTGTTCCTACATCACTTGCACATAATGCCACTGTCCTGTGGAAGACAAAGATCTGTCTCCATCACCAGGATTCAAAGTCACCTTTGTAACCTTAAGACCAAGAGATGTTTAGTACACAGTTCTTCCTTTGTAAAGTTTGTGAGTGGAGATTACATACTTAATTGTCAACTCTACGTAAAAGTGCAGGTGTGTAAGTGAGGTAAGTGGTAAGGTCGTAGACTTGTGTACTGTAATTACCAATCAGCTTGCCTTGGAAAGCAACCATTCTGCTCCATTCCAGTAATATATTTGTTGCAGTCTGTCCTTTTCCTAGCATGGCACTCCTGGTGATTACAATGGCGTAATGCAAATACCATGGCTTTAGGAGGCGTGGTCGCTAATGGATGAACTTGGATTTGGAGCTGTCCCAAAGATTTACTTTGGATCTTCTGTGATGTTTCAAGCCCTTCATTTTGGCAAGTCTGTCATTTGCCAGTTGTCAAATAGGTTGAGTCATTAGTCTGGCCTTGTCATTGGAGAGCTTCCAAATGATTGATATGGCTCTGCTACCCTTTCCAGCGGGATAATTAAATGCCCACTCAGCTCCATTTACCTGGTTTTATAAAAAGTAAAATAATATAGAAAGTTATGTTATTCCTTTTTTCTACCCGTGAAAGCAGCAAGCTGGGAAAATGAATTTGAACAAGCTGTTTGCTCTAATATTTAGTTCCTGAAGGACAAATTTCCTATTGGAAAAACAAAACTTTACAGTTCTTTTTAAGCTAACAAAATCATCTCCAATTTTCTACTTTGCATAGTAATTTTGTGTACATTTTCCTTTCTTCTTCACAACTGCCCTGTGTAATAGAAAGCTCAAATGTTATTTTCTTTATGTTGTAGATAAATATCTTGAAACTCAGAAATCATTTTAATGTCATATACAGTTCCTCCATTAATCTCCTACCAGCCCATGCTATCAAACATCTTATACAAAAGGGACGTCTGAATATTGCCTAGCTGTGTTATTCTCACATTTAGGGTCCATTTCCAAAGCGTATGGGTTTTAACAAACTTGTTTGCCAGGATGTTGGGATTTCTTAGGTGAACCTGTGGGGAAGGAGAGCAAGCAAGACCTGGTCATCCCATTCCAGAGTAGTGAACTTGTCTCTGAGGTGCTGTAACCAACAGTCCAAGTTTTGGGTCGGATGGAAAGTGATATCTCAATATCAGATCAAATGAGAAATCTGTGAAACATTCCCTCCTCTCTGACACAGATGATTCCTTTCAAAGGCCAGGTGCTTATTGTCTCCAGTATAAAGTGGCTTTTGGATGCTATCCAGTCAGCAAAGTAGAAACTCGTACTTGGCAAGGTAAACCTGGCCATGGTTTCCTGGTGTGCTGAATCAATAGGAAATGACTTTGGAAAAATACAGCGAAGACCACAACAAATGGTTTTGAATGTTTTCAGCCAAATACTATAAAGTGAACTGCCAAGAGTTTCCCCTGTGATATCCCTTTTGGATGATAACATATGACTTCGAACTTTTGCCCTTTCCATACTATGTGACCTTCATTCTTCAGACATGATTAAACCAAAACTCTTTCTGCAGCTGGACATTGGTTCCTCTAAGGACCTTTAGTTGTCTTCATTTTTGCCCCTTGCGGTCCCATATCTTGATACTATTGTTGGCTTCTTGGAGCCCATTCTTATTTCTCTATTTTTTTCAATGCCTCTGTTTTCTTTTCTTTGTTTCTTTTCTGTTTTGAAAGTCAAGTGAATATCAAAACAGGGTTACCATGTGATTCCTCACTCATCTGGGCAGCTGGGCTGTGAGTGAGGAGGAGTGGGTGAGAATAGCAGGAGGAAGAAAGGAGGATTGAACAAGTCACAGTTGGAGTGAGCAGGACTAGGGACTGTCCTGTCATCATTGTGTGGACGTCAGTGCGGGATTGAGGGTGGGTGAACGGGAGTCAGTTTATTCTTTTGAGTGTCTTTGTTGTCTGTTTGTTTTGCCATTTTGGTTTTAAAGTGGTAATATTTGATTTTGTGACTATTTTATAATGGAAAACATTTTGAGTATGAAAAAAATAGACCGTTCATAACAATTACGTGGGGATTGCCTTCTCATATCCATGCAAACTCATATGTCTAAGGACAAGTTTTCTTCTCATTGAATCAACACTTCCAGACAATTCTGGAGATTTCTGAAGCACAGGAAAACTTTTGATGGACTCTGCTCCATTTTGGGTTATAAAGGTTCAGATGTCAGACAAAACTAAACAGAATATACCAAGAACTAGACATTCTCACACTTTCTCTCCTCTTTTTGTCTCCTTTTACCAGTTAAACAAATGTATTTTTTTTTAAGATTTTATTTATTTATTTGACAGAAAGAGATCACAAGTAGACAGAGAGGTAGGCAGAGAGAGAGGAGGAAGCAGGCTCCCTGCTGAACAGAGAGCCTGACACGGGACTCGATGCCAGGACCCTGAGATCATGACCTGAGCCGAAGGCAGTGGCTTAACCCACTGAGCCACCCAGGCGCCCCTAAACAAATGTATTTTTGAACTTCTTTCAGACTCTGCTAAAACCAAGTAATATCAAAGTGTCTTGCCAATCAAGATCCCGTACTTCCTTATTGCTGATGGTGATGATGAAGACAGAAAATATTTATTGAGCAGTTACTGTCTAGCAGACACAAAGGGCAGCCTGTTACATAAAGGTATTGCATACATCTTTCATTTGCTGTTCTCAACAATCTGGAGTAGCAATTACTCCTAATTTAAAAATGAAAGCCTTGAGGTTTAAGAAGACTAACTTGCTTGATGATTCTCCTGCTATTTAGCAGTAGAACTAGGATCGATCCCTCATCACTTATTTCAAATCTTATAGTCTCTGGGACACTGGGTGACTCAGTTAGTTAAATGTCTCGGGCTCAGGTCATGAACCCACCATCTTGGGAGCCAGCCCAGCATAGGATTCCCTGCTGAATGGGGAGTCTGTTTCTCCCTCTCCCTTTGCTCCTCCCCCTGCCCATGTTCTCTCTCTCTCTCTCTCTCTGGCTCAAATAAATAAATAAATAAATAAACAAATAAAATCTTTAAGAAAAAAAAGCTCATAGTCTCAATCTACATGCAATATTATACTGGAAATGTTATTGTTGTTTTTCTTTTTCCTGAAGAATATTACCAGGAAAGAATAGCCCACAAAAAAGTAGACTTACCCATGTGTTGGGCAGCTTTATCCAGACTCCGAGGTGATCTCTCAACATGTGCAAGGTAGGACCTGAAGAGTTGAGGTTATAGTCCATTTCTGTGAAAGTTTCAGAAAAGTCCTCCAATTCTCAAATACAATATAGACTGACCATTGTACTTTTTATTTTATTCCAGGATTATCCATTTTGGCTAATGGAAGTGCTCATAATTGTGTCTGCAACTGTTAATGTGTTTTGCCTATTGTGATTTGAAAACACGGTCCAAAGAGCTCCATGATGAGTTCTGGATATCAAAAAGAACCCAAAGAAAAGTAGCAGCACAAACTGAGGGCCTGCTGCACCAGACACTGAACAAAGTGCTTTAGATACCCTCTCATTTTCATCCTTCCCAAGATGATGTGGAGTATTTGGGATCATTTTAACATTACCTGCAGAGGAACTGAGGCTCAGAAAAGCTGAGTAACTTGGACAAGTCCCTTGAGCAAGTTCTGGAGTCAGATTTTAAACAGCTCAATACAACCCACTTGCTGCAGTCCATAAGTGTTCCTTGCACCTCAGTTCTGTGTCAAGCACAGAGCTGTGAAAGGGGAGTCAGCAGGGCGCAGGACCAACGTGGCCAAGTGGCTCTAATGAGCTGGGGCATTGGAACTCCTCTGCGTGCTGCATGCCTATAGCAACGATGATGACACATCACTGTACATGTTTCTAACCGTATTTCTACCCTTTGAGCATGTCGCTTATAATCCTTGTGCTGGAAAAAGCACACCTGCTAAGTAGTACTTTGCCCATGGTACTGTCACTGAGTTCAAATGTTATTCTTGATAAAATTACAGACTTCCTGAGAGAACATAACTTACTCTGGACAAGATGGGATGGGAGAGACAGTTTTCCTTCAAAAAAATGAGAACATTAAAAAAAAACAAAACATAACAACAGAACAAATGCCAGAGTGAATGTAGGCAAAACTCTCCTTGACAGTGTTTTCAACTGCAAGTCCCAAGGGCATGGTAAGTCTATTTTTAAAAATGTACCACCCTGATCATCACAACCAGACTATACAGTATGATGGCTTTTCTTTTGAGTATTAACATTGCAGTACTTTTATTTACTGAATATTTTTAAAATTTTATTTACTTATTTTTAAAGATTTCATTTATTTATTTGGCAGAGAGACAGAGAGACAGAGAGAGAGGGAAAACAAACAGGGGGAGTGGGAGAAGGAGAAGCAGACTCTCGGTTGAGCAGGGAGCCCAATGTAGGGCTCTATCCCAGGACCCTGGGATCATGGCCTGAACCAAAGGCTGGAGCCCAACAACTGAGCCACCCAGGCACCCCTGTATATCAAAATGTTTTAATAGAATCAAATGTTAAAGAAATAAAGACCTGAGATGAAAATGGACACTAATAATGGTGTAGGTGGTATCCTAACCCACAGAATTCATTTAAACCCCTCATGATTCAGTGGCATGATAATGTTATATAGTTATGAAGAACCAAACTTCTCTTTTAGGGAGGCAGCATGAACTTCTACTTCCTGTACTTTAATCTTAAGTTTTTGTCTTTTAAGCTATGTCCACCCTGGCTAAAGCACAACCATGTGAGACACCTCATATAATTTCCCTGTCACTATGTCCCTATCACATGCCTAGTTATTGCACTTGAAAAAAAAAAAAAAATCAAGGAGCACCTGGAAGGCTCAGTTGGTTAAGTGTCTGACTCTTGGTTTTGACTCAGGTCATGATCTTATGTGTCATGGGATCGAGTTCTGCATTGGACTCTGAGTGCAGTGGGGGGGTTCTGCTTGAAGATTTTCTCCCTCTGCCCCTTCCCCTACTCTCTCTCTCTCAAATAAATAAAGATATCTTTTAAAAAAAATTCAATCTACCATCAAAATAAAGAGGCAAATAAAACTGATTTTCAAATTATTTGAAAAGTGTAGAGCTTATCTCTAATACAGACTCAAATTTAAATTAATTCTATAATTATACTCTATAAACTTCATATATATATATATGCATATATATATGGTATAGCATTTTAAACAACTGATCAGTTAGTTGGTCCTTAGAAAGTATATTTCTGTTCCTTGAATATTGACAGAGAATGGGATCTTAAGTCAGCTTATAAATGCCCTCACTTGGGAAGAAAATCTCAAGGGAATTCCACTTCGACCTTCCTTGAGGCTGTCATTTTAAATGGCTGTCTTTGTTACACACTTCTTCGCATTTCTAAATTTAAGCTTGAATTCTATGTTAAGAAGCGAGCATTTTTATCACATGATAAAAAATTGTCTCTTTAAATCTTGGAAAAAGAGCTTGAAGATTTTTAGAACTATAAGTATGGATATACACTTCAAAATCTAGATTTCTTTGGGTTTCTGTCCACATGGAGGATTCTATTTCTCTGTTGATCCTACCTCTACCTTCCATTTTTAATGTTTTTGCTTTAAACAAGACTCTGTGTAGCTTGTGCTGTTCATTAAAACCAGAGAATTTATTGTTATGAAATTAAAAAGCATAAACCTGCTAAATGACCTTCCTTGAGGAAAAGTTAAAGCTGGTCCATGTAACCCCTATAATTTAGGACTTAAATGTACACTGCTTATACAACAAAGAAATACACTGAAGTCCAACTTCAGCTCTCTAATAATATTACTAACAAAATAACTACCATTTACTCTTCTGTATGTCAGCTACCATGCATGCGCTACAGGCTTCAATGCTTTCACCTTCTAAGGCTTACCACAACCTGTGCGTCAACTCTGTGTCATATTACAGAAAAGAAGACTATCTTGATCAAGATCACTCAACTTTTAAGTGTCAATGGGGGAACAAAGCTTGGTCTAGTCTTCTTCTTCTATTAACGTTTAATATTCGGCAGTTATTTATTGAGCATTTACTGCATGTTAGATTGAAAAAAGAAGCTGGACCTTCGAGCCCTTAGAGCATGCAGGTAATCTGGGGGAAACCATGGGAACAGGCGGTGCAGAGCGGCGAGTGTTGGGTCGCAGGTAGCACAGGGGACTACCTGAATACTTAGGCCCGCGCATGAGCATGAGCATCGAGCAAGAAAGGCTGCCCAGCAACTCGTGCTTAGTTGAGACCAGAAGGACAAGTAGAAGTTGGGCAGAGATGGAAAGGTTGGGGAGTAGAGCCGGATACAGCAATTGCAAGTGGACATAGAGGGAGCATGGAGTGTGTGTGAGGAGAGGAGTGCAGATAGTTGCACAGGCTGGAGCTGGTGAGGACCAAGAAGGACTGGGCTGGGAGCAAGGACCATCTTGACGTCCGGGAGTATTTCCCTGGTTGTGAGGTGGTCTCCTTGGCTGCAGTTGATAGGGTCATTTGCATCATTGGGTCTCCTCACTCTCCCAGTGTTCAGAGCTGCCCCAACCGAGAGCCAGTGCTCCATCCCCCATTAAAAGCATTTCTTCTCTGTTGCTGACCTTTTATTCTGCCTGTTGCTTGTTCTGCTCCTTGTACTCATGCATTGCTCTTTGTTATTACCTTTTTTCAGGAGTGAAATTGGGAACACTTGGCCCTGAGGATCCCGAATGCCTAATGGTTGTGTTTCTTGAATATCAATATGAGTTTAACAGTGCTCTTGGCATCACCCTGCCGCACACTTTTCAGTCTCTGCTTCTCCTCCCTCTGCCACCATTCAATACCCATTTTACAAAAACCCAGGAAACATCATGAAATACAGGCTGTTGGGAAAATCACTAAATGAGATCAAGCTGGAATATGTTGCTTAATTTCTGTGATGCCTGGTAGCTATTCAAATGAGTACTTTTTTTTTTCATGGTATGTACTTGTTAGTGAATGGATACACTTGTTTCAATATAATTTCTAAAAGGAATATTCCATTTTCTCCTGGGCGAATCTGCAAGGAGGAAAAAGTTATCACCAAGACATTAGCAGCTGGTGCCTACAGGTAGGGATGATCAAATTGACCAATGAAAGAAGAACAAAAATCCATGCTTTTTTGATGTCAATTGCTGGTGGCGCTATTCTTTGAAACACAGATGATAACTTTTCAATATGCAGTCCATTTGACTGAGAGAACACTAGGAATTCTGCCAAAGTTCTGTTCCACCACAATTTGTCTCTTAAAGCAAGCATTTGTACAGCACTGTCATCTTCATTAGTCCCTTTGGGAGTTGTGCTGGGAAACAAGAATTGTTATTCCCATTTTACAGACACTGAAAGTGAGAGACAAGGAAGGAAGGACGTTGTTATAAATATTTTAGCATGTCATTAGGCTTTAAATTTCCAGTTTGTCATTAAGCTTCTTGAATTTTCCTATTGAACAAGTTGTGTTCTGTCTTTCTAAATGAGCTCAGCAAATTCTGAAAGAGGCAGGATAATTAGAATTTTGGGCCAATGTTTCTGCCTCAATCCCAGCAAAGTCCTTTCCTTGCACACTTCATTTTCTCTTGTTTATTTTTCTTTTCGGCGATTATATTCTAAAGGCTAGTAAAGAGTAGACTATCTCTGACTCTATGTCCCTTAGGTTAAGTAAAGAAGAAACAGTCCTCTTCCCCCCACCTCCTTTATATATTAAAAATAAAAAGACTCTTATGTATGGACAATTCACTACAGGCAGAAAAATGACTAGTAGCCAAGGCTCATGCTAAAGGATTCTGGCATTACAAGGAAGGTGGGATACACAAATATCTATATCTTAATATAATATTAACAACCACTTAAATTTATTGAGTGCTCACTGCATTTCAGGCACTTTACATACATGATTTTCATTTAATCTTCACTAACATTAGACCTCTGAAGAAGGTAGTATCATTAACCTCATCATGGGTATGAGAAAGCCAAGGCTTAAAGAGTCTGAACAATTTGCCTGAAGACATATAACCAGGAAAACAGAGGCAGGTTTCAAAATCCTAGGCTCTGACTCCTGAACTGATGAGTCCTCCTCTGCTGTTCCTTTTCAAAATTGTTTATTCACTGGCCAATAAGTTTTAGAATCAATTTGTCAATTTGTACAAAATATCTTGCTTGTCTTTTATTTGCAGTGCAATGTCTTTAAAGATTAATTGGGGGAAATAAGACGTCTTAACAGTAATAAATTGTTTAATCCAGGACCAAGGAGTGACTGTGCATTTGTTCAGATGTTCTTTTATGTTGCTTAATATTTACAAGAAAGTATATTTGCTTTTTCTTCATAAGAACCATGTGCATTCTTTGTTTAGTAACTTCTGGTTACTTTATAAGTTTTGTTGCTAGTTAAATGGTCTTGATTCTGGGTTCTTTCCCTGTTTTGTTATTACTGATATAAAGAAACATTGTTTTCAAGTTGACCTTGAACCTAACAACCTTGTTTATCAATCTTAGTGACCTCTGGTTGTTTTGGCCTCTGTTTGCTTTCTCTGTAGATGATCATATCATCTTCGAATAATGACAGTTTCGTCTCTTCCTTTCCAAATCTAGTCCTTCTTTTTACTTTTTCTCCAAGCCGTTGTTGAGCAGTAAAGATAAGAATGAGCATCCTTGTTTTCTGACCTGAAAAGAAATAAATCTCAAAGAAATATTTTGTGATTTTTTTCTGCCAGCACTAATCAAGCTCAGCATCAATTCCTAGTTTTATATCTTTATTTTCTTTTTAAATCATATCTGACCAATTAGGTTAATTATGTGATTTTTGTCTTGTAGTAGATGTGATGACTCTATTAGATTTTTCTGTGGTGAAATCATATTTATATATGATATAAATATGTAGATGAAAATGGAGAAATTTGAGATGAGACTTATTTGACCATATTTATTCCTTTTTTATTAAAAACAATTTGGATATGTCTAGATAATAATTTATCTACAAATTTTGAATCACTATTATAAGCAATTTAGATGTGTTTTATTTTTCTTATATAGATCCTCACTTGGTTCTGAATCAAAGTTGAACTAGCCTCTTAAAGGAATGGGCAGCTTTCCTTCTTTTACTGCTTTGTGGAGCAACTTGAATGGGATAAGAATTTTATAGTCCCTTTTTGAATTTTCCAAAGTATCACCAGACAACTTGTCATTAAAGAAAAATTTTATCTGAACTTACTGCAGTAAGGAAGAAAGTGCCATTTGGACAGTCTTGGTATTTCAGAAAAGTCAGAGGTGGGATATTTATAGGGCTTGGGGGTTTGGGCTGAAATGGTTTAAGATGAGTTTTTCAAAGAGAGAAACTGATTGGGAATGGACTAAGTTTGTGATATAATTTAGGTTTGATGAGCACAGTGAGGCAAACATCTTAAAGTGAAAATGAGGAAACTGTTGTTTGATGAGCAAGGTATTTACTTGGATGAGTACACTGTTGTTTCCAAGAAATTGATCTTCAAGAATTTCCTGAAGCAAATGGCTCACTGAGAGGATGATACTGGAGCAAAGACCAGTATCCCCCCTAGGGGAACTCATTCCAAGCAGAGGGAACAGCAAATACAAAGACCCTGAGCTAGGAGCAATGTGTTCAGAACAACAAAAAGCCAGTGTGGTAATATTAGAGCAGAATGAGAGATCTGAACCACAGAGAACATCATAAAGGCTTTGAAGTTTACCTTGAGAAATATAGGGAACTACTGGGGACTTTTTGAGGGGAAGAGTTACATGATCTAACTTAGATTTTAAAAAGATTATGATGACTATTGTGGTGAGATTTTAGGGGGTCAATTTAGGATGCTATCATAGTACTCTAGGTGAGAGTTTACATGATGGTTGCTTAGATAAGAGCAGGAGGAAGTGAAATCAGGATCTATTGCAAAGGTAAAGAAAATGGGTTTTGCAGATATATGGGATGTGTGTTGTGAGAGAAAGAGAAGAGTAGTAGAAGCAACAAGAATTTTGGTCTGAGCCAGTGAAAGAAGACAGTAGTTGACATTGACTGGGAAGGAAAGGCTCTTGGAGGAGCAGGTTTAGAAGCTGTAGGTAAAGAATTTAATTTGGGCCATGTTGATGAGGTGCCTTTTAGATATGCAAGTAGAGATGTTATGTAGGCAGTCAAATATATAAGTCTGAGGCTCCAGGGAGAGGTTGGAGGTAGAAATAGGAATTTGAAGTTTTTAACAAATAGTGGTATATGAGGTCATGAGATTAGACGAGATCACATCAAGAACTAGAATGGATAAGAAGGCTCATGGAATGGGCACTAGGCTCTCCAATGTTTAGATGATAGATGAAAGAAGAGAAACCAAGAAAGGAGACTGAGAAAAGCCCAGTCAGGACAGTGGAAAAGAAAGTTAGAAGAAAAGAGTGGTGTCCTGGAAACCAAGAGACATAATCGTTTCAAGGAGGAAAGAATAATCAACTTTGGTCAAATTTGAGGATGGTTCCTATTTGGATCATGTGACATAGTACTGTGAAAGTAGTTGGGGACCTTGGAAAGAAGAGTTTAGGGGAGTGGTGAGAGGAAAACTTGACTGCAGAAGGCTCAAGACTGATGGGAAGAAGGGGATGGGAGGCAGGGAGTGTAGACCACACTTCTAAGGAATTTTGCTGCCAATGGGTGCAGAGAGAAGCTAAAGGGGAAAGTGGTGTCGAAGAGATTGTATATAAGCTATGTATATATGCTAATGAGAAGGATTAAGTAGAGAGGGAATTAATTATAATGTTAGATAGAAAGAAGAGGATTGTTTGAGTAATAATTAGTCTTTATCTCCCCATAATCCTATCTGCTCTTGCTTGTCTGTTTCAGACACACACATATATATGTCTATAACTATTATAAATATATTATAGGTATAATATTATAAATGTATAATGTCTAACAATATACTATATAATATGTACTATATAATATATATATATATACATTTTTAAATTTCCTCTTACTTTAAATATATTACAATCCTTGTGGTGCCATATGCTCTTCATGCTTTCTGTCTTTAAGGTCGCTACTACCACTGTCTTTTGGTTCAAATTTGCCTGATATATCTTTGTTAATCCCTTTATTTTAAATGTTTCTGTATTCTTTTACTTATAAATCTGTGTCTTATAGATAACTTACTCCTGCTTATTTTTTAGTCTAGTTTGAGTATCACTATTTTAATTTATGAATTTAGTTCACTTATATTATTTTAATTTTATATTAGCTCTTATTTCTGATATCTTATTCAATAATTGTTTATTTATCTTTTTTTCTTGATTTCTTTGAATAGGTCAATTTTTCTTATACAGGTTGAAAATTGTATATTCTATGTTTATTATAAATTGTATATTCTGTTTATTATTTGAATATACAATTGTATATTCTATGTTTATTCATTATTCTATGTTTATTATTTTCCCTAAGGTATTGTGGACAATACCCAAGCGTTTTTTTTCTCCCAAGGAAGGCTATCTTTGCATGTCCTTATTGCCTTTGTTCTATTTCCATCCTCAGGTACATTGTTTTTGGGTGGTGTTGTCATTTAGTCTTTGATTTTCTGGGTTTTATGGCTCTTCCTCTTCTTTTTTAAAGATTTTATTTATTTTATTTGACAGACAGAGATTACAAGTAGGCAGAGAGGCAGGCAGAGAGAGAGGAGGAAGCAGGCTCTCCGCTGAGCAGAGAGCCCGATGCGGGACTCGATCCCAGGACTCTGAGATCATGACCTGAGCCGAAGGCAGTGGCTTAACCCACTGAGCCACCCAGGCGCCCCTCCTCCTCTTTTTTAAATCTGTCTTTTGGTTTTTTGCCTCATCCAGTCCTTTTTTTTTTTTTTTTTTTTTATTATTTCTTTTCAGCGTAACAGTTTTCATTGTTTTTTCTGTTTTTTGTTTGGTCATTGCTGATTTACATCATACTCCCAAAAGGTATTACTTTGTTTTCTTGTCCTTCTCATATCTTATGAAAGTATTTTTATGTTGATTTCCCTTTTTTTCATGAATGCCCCTTTCAAGAGCATTTTAAAAGTGGGTTCTTGTACAGTAAATTGGCTGAGCCTTTCTATATCTTAATATATCATTTCTATATCTTAATATATCATTTGTCATTATATCATTAATTTTTAATAAAAATTAATATTTTAGCAGAATATATTCTAAGTTCAAATATCCAGTCCTTTTACAGTATGAAATTATTACTTCATTTTCTTGCATCCAGTGTCCCTGACATGTGATATCAATTTATTATTGTTCATTTTTAGGTTGTCTGTTCTTTCTCTCCAGGACATAGCTAATAGAATTTTCACTTTGTTTTTGATGCTCTTGTAATTTATGATAATGTGCTTGGATATGGATTTCTTTTTTTATTATTGATTTTCCTCAGCACACTTTATTTTAGATATTGGGAAAATAATATAAGATGTGGTTTTGCTGCCCAAGCATAATACCAAATATATTGGCCTGCATAAATGATTTTTTCATATCAGCCTATTTATTTTGCAGGAAACAATGATCACACATAGTTAGCAAAGATATCTAACCATTTATTGGTTCTTAGTATGTCAGACTGTGCACAAAGAGGGTTTTTTTTTTCATGTTTGAAGCTTTTATTTAAATTCTAGTTAGTTAACATGTAGTATCATATTAGTTTCAGGAGTAGAATTCAGTGATTTATCACTTACATGTAACAACCAGTGCTCATCACAAGTGCCCAGCAACATGAAGAAGAATGAAGCTGGGTCATTTTCTTACAATATACACAAAAATAAATTCAAAATGGGTGAAAGACCTAAATGTGAGATAGGAAACCATCAAAATCCTAGAGGGGAACTTAGGCAGAAACCTTTATGCCAAGATTACATGCATTATATTTTAACCATTGCAATAGTTTTATGAAATAGATACTACTTCCATCTTTAGGAGTTGAAGGAATTAAGATGCAAGACATTTACATGACTTGTTCAAGATCACTTGACTAACAAATGATGAAGCCAAGGCAAGGTTTAATTCCAGTTTTTTTTTTTTTTAAACCCAAGGTCTTTCTCATATTCCTTTGTTACCCTGTACCTCTAGTTGTATATACATTGTGACAAATAATTTCTATTTAATTGATCAGTACTCTAAACAGATCTGCTTTGTGTTAGAAATTTTTTTTTTGTCCAAGGAGGAATCTTATTTAAAAAGTTGCATGGGTTTTTTTTTTAAGTGCTTGTGGAGAGAGAGATAGAGAGGGAGCCAGAGAGTGAGGGTTTCATGCAAACGGCTTTGAGAGAAATGTAATAATGTACAATTGTGAAGATAACTGCAGTCTCTAGAACAGGGGTGTGCAGATGAAGTGGTTACATGCACTGTGTGCTCGTTCCTCTTTCCCCACAAACTGTCATCCCCTGGTTCTTGCTGAAATGATGTCTATTAGTAAAACAAATGTAAGATTCACATTTGAGAGAGGGAAGATTGCGAACTAAGAGCTGTGGGCAGGGGTATAAGCCTCTCTGTCTTTGTCAATGGGAGGACGCATTTGTCACCCACATGTCCCATTAACAGTTTTTCCAACGCTGCTCCTCAGTGTCTGGGTCTGATAACAAGCTTGTGTCAGACTCAAAAGGGTAAAAATGGTGGGAAGAGATTAAGTGGTGCTTCTAGAATCACTTACTTCCTAGACAATTTTTCTGAGGTCAAATGATAGTCTCCAAAAATTGCATATGATTTCGATTTCAAAAAACAAAAAAACACAAACAAAACCCCAAGTACTTTCAGTTCTTTGATTAGTCAGTCACTTTTCCCCTTTCTCTCTTTAATGTCTTATAATTCAGTATTGAGTTTGAGAAAGTATTAATGCAGGGAAAGAAATTTCGATGACAACAAATAAAACTTGTGGATGGGTGATTTTATTTATAGGTGTTCACTTATTTAAAAAAGGGCTCTTAAAAAAAGAAAAGTTCTTAATCTCACAAAACAAACTGAGGGTTGCTGGGGGGAGGGGGTTTGGGAGAAGGGGGTGGTATTATGGACATTGGGGAGGGTATGTGTTTTGGTGAGTGCTGTGAAGTGTGTAAACCTGGTGATTCACAGACCTGTACCCCTGGGGATAAAAATATATGTTTATAAAAAATAAAAAATTATATTAAAAAAAAAAAAAGAAAAGTTCTTGAGTTCTAAACTTAAAAATGACTTGATGGGATTCAAATGGTATTGGCTCCTGAGACTATAACTCTTACAGTTATGCCTGTCATAATAACATTAAATAGTGTTTATTGAGATGCAGTTTCCAATTTGGAGTGCATTATTTATGGTCCTCTCAGCAATCTGTGAGGTAGGTGCTATTATCCTCACTTTAAAGATGAGCAAACTAAAGGAAATTTCCCAAGGACGCCCAGCTATGAACGTCCCACAAGGATTTAAATCGAGACTTTCCTTAAATGGACACACGCCGTTCACATCACTGACTGTTCCTTACTTCACCCACAAGATAATGCATCTTTACTACCTTTCCTGTGCTGGTTCATTGCCTTTATTAAAATCCTTTTGGTTTTTTTCTCTTGGTACTGTGACAATCGGTGCCTTGGTTCTGAGCAGTTTATATGTCCAACTCCTGGGTCACAGATCTGTGTTTCTATTTTCAGCACACATTTAACATTTAGTGGATCTCTCAATAAAACATTTCTTTGCTCAATAACTTTGAATGAATATAGACGTGCATTAATTTATTATTATATTGGAGGCAGGATGGCAGGAGTTATTTGCAAGCATGAAGACTCTTGACTTATGTATGTTCTAGATTCCTTTTCCTTCATGTAGCTGAATCTAAAAAGAATTATGCTTTCCATACTATGCAACTCACCAATGGATTGATGGATTGCTACCAAAAGACATCTATAGATTCAATTCTGATGGGGGCTGCCTTGGATCTGGCTGAAGCATCTGATATGTTTTCTCCACTGGTATTCCATGGTGACTCTAATGATTAGTTCCCTGGGGTTTCTACAATTTAAAGGCTAACTTACAGCTAAATCAGATAACATGGTTTATAGCACCAAAGATGTCTTTTGATTCATGCACTGCCTAATGTGGTGGTTGCTTGCCATAGGAAGCTATTTAAATTAAAATTTAAATCTATTAAAATGAAATTAAGTTAAAAGTTAATTTTTCTGTCACTCAAGCTACATTTCAAGTGCTTAGTAGACACATATGGCTAGTGGCTATTTTACTGGACAATGACACTATGGAACATTTCCTTCATTGCAGAAATTTCGGTAGGACAGGGCTAATGATAAAGAAGACAGAAATGAGGTTAAGATTAATTATTCCACAGAACCTGTTGGTCAGCATTACCCAAGTTACGGAATGAGGTGAAGCATGCTGCATTACAATTCCCTCTCTATTTTTTTTTTTTTTTGTCTTCTTAGATACCTGCTGGGAGGAAGGGATTCAGTCTTGTGCATGCAGTATCTCATGTCATACAGCTCACTCCTAGGGGTTCAGTAAATATTTGCTCAAGGTTGCATGAATAAGAATCCAAAAAATAACATGAATAGAGAAGAATTCTTGCAGGTTAGAGAACTGGGTGGATATCCTATACACTAACAATGTAACTGTAGAGAGAGAAATTAGGGAATCAATTCTATTTACAATAGCACCAAAAACCATAAGATCCTGAGGAATAAACCTAATCAAGGAGGTGAAATCTATACTCTAGAAACTACAGAAAACTTATGGAAGAAATTGAAGAAAATACAAAAGGATGGAAAAACATACTCATGGATCAGAAGAATAAACATTGTTAAAATGCCTATGCTTCCCAGAGGAATCTATAGTTTTGACACAATCCTGATGAAAATGCCAATGGCATTTTTCAAAGTGCTGGAACAAACAATCCTAAAATTTGTATGGAACCAGAAAAGACCCTGAATCACCAAGGAAATGTTGAAAAAGGAAAACAAAGAGGGGGCATCACGTTGCCTAATTTCAAGGTATATTACAAAGCTGTGGTCACCAAGACAGCATGGTATGGGCACAAAAACAGACACATAGATCAATGGAACAGAATAGAGAGCCAAGATATGGGCCCTCAACTCTATGGTCAACTAATCCTCGACAAAGCAGGAAAAAATATCCAATGGAAAAAAGACAGCCTCTTCAATAAATTGTGCTGGGAAAATTCAACAACTATATATAGAAGAATGAAACTCAACCATTCACTTACACCATACACAAAGATAAACTCTAAATGGATGAAAGACCTCAATGTGAGGCAGAAATCCATCAAAATCCTAGAGGAGAACATAGGCAGTAAACTCTTTGACATCAGCCACAGCAACTTCTTTCAAGACATGTCTCCAAAGGCAAGGGAAACAAAAATGAAAATGAACTAACTATTGGGACTTCATCAAGATAAATTCTTCTGCACAGTAAAGGAAATAGTCAACAAAACCAAAAGACAGCTAATGGAATGGGAGAAGATATTTGCAATAGATAAAGAGCTGAGACCCAAGATCTATAAAGAAATTCTCAAACTCAACACCCCCCCCCAAAACCAAGTCAAAAAACAGGCATAAGACATGAACAGACACTTCTCCAAAGAAGAGATACAGATGACTAACAGACACATGAAAAAAATGTTCATCATTATTAGCCATCAGGGAAATTCAAATCAAAACCATATTGAGATACCACCGTACACCAGTTAAAATGGCAAACATTAACAAGGCAGGAAACAACAAATGCTGGAGAGGATGTGGAGAAAAGGAAACTCTCTTATGCTGTTGGTGGGAATGTAACTTGGTACAGCCACTTTGGAAAACAGTGTGGAGGTTCCTCAAGGAGTTAAAAATAGAACTAACTACACTATGACCCAACAATTGCACTGTTGGGCATTTACCCCAAAGGTACAGATGTAGTGAAAAGAAGGACCACATGCACCCCAGTGTTCATAGCAGCAATGTCCATAGTAACCAAACTGGAGAAAGAGCTGAGATGCCCTTCAACAGATGAATGGATAAAGAAGATGTGTTCAAATATACAATGGAATATTACTTAGCCATCAGAAATGATGAATACCCAATTTTTGCATCAACATGGGCAGAACTGGAGATTATGCTAAGTGAAATAAGCCAAACAGAGAAAGTCAATTATCATATGGTTTCACTTATTTGTGGAACATAAGGAATAGCATGGAGGACATTAGGAGAAGGAAGGGAACATGAAGGGGGGAAAATCAGAGGGGGAGACAAACCAGACAGACTACGGACTCTAGAAAACAAACAGGGTTTTACAGGGGAAGGGGTGGGGGTGGGTTAACCTGGTGATGGGTATTAAGAAGGGCATGTATTGCATAGAACACTGGGCATTATATGCAGACAAAAAATAACAGTGTACTGTATAGTGACTAACATAACATAATAAAAAAAATTAGTTGGACAAAACTTTAAAGAAATGGAATAGTTGATCCAAGTGTTTCAATGTAGAAGAGATGACTGTTTTCCAGACTTCAAGGACTAAAGCCTCTTGTCACCAGAAAGAAAAAGGAAGCCAGAGCTTAATAGCATTGTCAAATTCAGGTGACTCTGATTTGGAGAGGGTGGTTGTCAAGTCATGGTGAACATTTTTGCTTCTACGAGTTGAGTGAGAGTCTGAAAGGGAAAATAGCATTTTTTATTCAAAGCCTTAATTTATTTCCTGTTCTAGAGCTAAGTCAAAAACAAGCTTGGAGGGGTTATTGGAAAGTTATTTACAGAAGCTTTGATTTTTGGGGTTATGAGAAAACCATGATAAGTGGATCATTTATGCCCTTGAAAAATAAAGTCATGTTTTGTATTACAGTAAAATACTGTATGCTCTGTCCTTACTTTCATATCTCACATGTTTTGTAAGCATATTATATATAAATGGGAGTTACAGTTGTGGTTGCAAGAGCAGAACAAATTATTATCTTTTTTTTTGTGGTTGGCACAGTTAGTGAGGTCTGGGGTATAGATTCCTTTTGGCACTGTAGAATAAAGTTGAACTTGGAATTTAGTTGACATTTATTTGCCTATGATTTACCACATATTTTATGGCAGGCAATGTTTCATATGGTCATTTACAAAAACAGAACTAAAAATGTGTGTAATTGATCTCACAGTGTAATTGTGTGATTTTTATATTCTGTGGATTGTATTCTTCTCAGGGACTAAGTCATTCTGTGGTTGTCACAGCACACTTGCCTCTCTGCCCAGAGTTGCATCTGCTGTCCCAAGTCTCTGGATGTGTCCTGAAGTTGTTTTTCCACCGAGAGTGGACAACTTTTGTATATCCAATTGGACCCTCTCATCTGGTCTTCATTTTGCCTGGACAAGTACTTTTGAGTTAGCAGCCTACAGTTATAGTACAGAATGGAGCCCTCCAATCTCAATATGGATTGGAGTTTACATCTAATTGTGACTTTTTTTATGGCATGCTCTCAATAACTGATACGTGAGGGGAATAAGCCACATCCTTGGGCTTTGATGATATGACCTCTGCCTGTGTGGCCTGGGTGGGTGGCTCAAGATGAGAACAGAGCAGTATTGTTTTGGTATGACCTCCAGCAATCTTGGAGATGGATTTAGAAACTAGGATGGCCTTGGCTCTAGGTTTCCTTAAATTCTCTTCCACACAATATTGTGCCACACAAGAAAGGAAGATGGAAAACTTCAAATTAATCAGCTGATTACTCTAAAAAATAATTTATGATTGTAGTTTTTACTTATCTAGATACCTTATCTGGGAATTTGGGGGAAAAGTAAATCTTTTTATATAGTAGGAAAACTGTTTAAAGTCAAACTGAATGGAAGGAAGTAGTTGGATATTCATATAATGAGGTTATATTAGAATAGTGACAAAGTGCTTATTTCACAATTTTCTTCTCCTTTATATGCTTTCCCCCCTTCTTTTACTACAACAAGTAAGGTTTCTCCCTACAACTGTGCCCCACCATTCCTATTAAAAAAAGAGACTCCAAACCAAATTCAGCTCTGTGGGAGTTGGGAAGAATAACAAAACCTAAAACAGCTTATCCTGCCATCCTATACACACAGTCAGGGAAATTGTGAGTTAGTATTGGTGGGAACTAACATAAAACCACAAGATCTAGTTTCCCTTTGTTTTAATAGAAAATTGGTATTAATCTGTGAGTGGAAAGGAATGGCTGCTGAGCGATAAAGAAATGAAAGAAATAACTCTAGATTCTGAATTTTCCATTTCAGAAGGCCTTGCTGCTTGTCTGACTAGGTATGTCTGAGATGGGCAAGAGAAAAGTTCCTCTCCTGAACTTGCTGGCAGCACACCATACATTCTCTTCCCGTGGAAGCTACATTATTAAGAGATCCAAGTGAGTCCTGAGGGTGTTAGCTGAGATCGACTCTGGCAGGCAGCCCCAGAAAACTGCTGGAAAGCTCTGATTCAGAAGGGACCTTGAAGTGTTTGTGACATGGCTGGAATATGTCAAACTCTACCACAGACATGGAGGCCTGAGGGGAGCGACTATTTAAACCTTTATGGTCACACTCAGATGCCTTTCTAGAAGAGGTGATTTACGTCTCCTGACAGGTGTGAAGGGGTACTTGCCACTCTCAGAACAGCACAATCACCCCATTTTAAACGAGGGAGCCATTTATGGCCTCTTCAATTTAGTTCTGTGATCAGTTTTTTCTAATATACTTAAATCTCTACATTCTGGTAGCAAAAAAGAATTCAAGGTGCATACGAAGGAAGTGTGAGCATTAACAGGTCAATGACATCAGCTCCGAGGTACAAAATCAGCTGCTGGCAGAGATCACACATCTTTAAACCTGACTCTACCCCACAGTCAACAATACGGGCCACCATAAGCCTTTTCAGCTAAAGCAAATTATTTCTTCAATTCTTCAAAAGTATTTTTCAATGACCCTGAGAAATTTGATGTTCTCCATAGGATGCCAAAACTATTTTGGAAAAAAAAATGCAAATAGAAAAAAAAATGAAGATTTGTCCCGTTGGAGAAATACTCTCAGAGCTATGGTAATAGCTGAAAGATTTCCTTAGTGAAGTTATGAGCAATTTTCGTAAGTATGTTTGAGAATCCATCCACTTTGACCCCTTCTCTTTAAGTCTTGACAATTGTCTGCAGGCACAAGTCTGTTAAAACTTGTCGTACCTTAGGGTCTGATTTTTCACTGCATCTAGAACCAGCCATGTAAATAAATCACCCTCTTCCCCATCCCCCACCCCCAAAGAAGCTGTATTTCCCAATTCTGAATTCAAAATGTTTAGATTCCAGCTGAACTGGCTGCTGAGATGATCCTTTACCCAGATGATATTGCTACCGAGTTATTCTCATCCATGAGTGATTTTATTCCTTAAGGAGACATTGACAGAGTCCAGAAATATTTTAGGTCATCAGAACAAGATGGGCGGCTACTGACATCTAGTACATAGAGGCCAGCCAAAGATGATGCCAACTCTCTGGAAACACACAGGACAGCCCCCACCACAAAGAATTATCTGGCTCAAAATGTCAGTAGTGCTGAGGTTGAGAAACTTTGCGTTAGTCTATATGATGACAGACCATCTGGTTAATTCCTCCGCCAGATGACCCATGCACATGGAAACCCGCCGCGCAAAGACCTGTTCACTGTAGAAACTCAGCCACTGACGGAAGTGACGCTTGAAGAGCCAGCTATCCTGTGAAGACTTTCCCTGAGCCTTGCCTTATGGGCTAGAATGTTTCAACCTTGGGAGACTATGTTCAAGAGGAGACGTATTCTCTCTTCTACAAACTTTGGATAAATACATGGGTGGCTATCTGGTATGCCTCCCTTTACTTCAAGAATAATTTACTACATACTTTCTATACTGCTCAGTTAATTTGTGTCAGGTACATACTAAGTGCTTTGCAGAGGTTAATTTATTTCAGTCTTCCAAAATACATTGAAACTGTCATCACGAGCTTCATTTGTATAGAAGAGGAAACTGATACTTAGAAACAGGTCACAATGTTTGTAAATATTAAGATTGTCAGGAAAAGAGTTGCTGTGCAAGTATTGTAGAACATAAGCTCCAAGAACGCTTGTAATTTTTTGGTCAGTTATCTTCTGTATGTTCAGGGCATGGAAGTACACAGTCAGTACTAGATTTACACTGTTGAATCAATGAGTGGTACTACCAGAATCCAAGATTTCCATGGTTTTTCCATGGTGATATTATCAGTTAAAGCTTCTTTGCTTCAAAGCACAAGGATTCCTTTCAGAATTCCTTGAACACAAATTAAATGAAAATAAGAATTTTATAGCATCTTATGGAATATGAAGAAATGTCGAACTATTAAGACACAGGAAGAATTCAGTGTGGTTCTGGGAGCTTCTTGGACTTTCATTCTAGTGCCGGGCCTACCCCCCCAGCTCTGCCTGTACCTCAGTCCAACAGTCTGTAGAGATTTCACCAGGCTCTGTCCAGTCAATAAGTCGTCTCCTCTGGGTCAGGTGATATTTGGTCCAATAAATTATAGCCAGGGATGGAGCAGGGTCATGCCACGCACAGATGACTAACTTAAGCACTCACTGTCTGAGAGACAACTTCCAGAGGAGAAGTGTGAGGCCTCCTGAGATGTCTGGAATGTTGACATTGCTGCCGTGAGCATGTGCCTAGGACCCAATGCGGCTTGATGTTGATACCTTCTGACTTAGCATACTCACAACACAGCTGTCAGTAGCTCTGGCAATTGTTTGTGCATTTGGAACTTGGTTTAGGGAGAGCACTGTCCAAAGAAAGCCCATTATTAAATTGATCAGTTGTTTATACTTGATAATCAATAAACACCTGTCATTGACAGATGACACTTGGTTTCAGTTGATGTGCTGGCTTTCTGAATCAGATGAGCAAATTAGTGGTCTTAGGCATCTCTTTCAATTTTAATGTATGGACTAGAACATGTATGGAACAAATTCTTATTTTCCATGAGCAAAAGCCCCTATTTTAAGTACTTTGCGAATGAGATTATTGTAGTTCATGTGCATTTAATGTTGTCACTGAGGCTTTCCATAATAGGCTTAGAAGGAAAATGACTGTGTGATTCAAGTTAGATTGAGAAGCAATGGTCATCTGCAGAAGAAAGGACCAGAGCCTGAGGAGTATTATAAAGTAAGGAACCATGTTTTCTTCTCCTTCATTCAGACTGGATTCTAAATCATCATCCTAATTCATCAGGTAAGAAGGGGATTTCAATGCACTTTTTGCTTTAACCAAGGGTATAATTCCAGCACCATTATGACATGGTCATCTGTAATGTGTAGAGATGAGATACTGATTAGGAATATAGAGCTGGTGATTTCAATCTGCACTCACTAGATTGTAAAACTCCATTGAGAGAGAGGACTAGGTTGCTAGCTTAGTAGAAAAAGCCCTAGAGGACTGGACTCAGTAAGACAAGATTTGAGTATGTGGGGAGAATTAGTTAGTCTCTGCTAATGATGAGGTAAACACATTTCTTAATAATGAGGTGGGTTACTTTTCACAGCAGTGAGGAGAGTGAATTCTACCATGAGTCCAAACATGTTCCTTCTCCTGACTTCTCTTCCCCTGTCCTTCCTGCCCTAACTCATGACAAAATGTTAAGAGCCAAATGACAATCCTTGAAGTGAGGGACAACCAATCATCATAGCAGATAAAGGTCCCCATGGAAACTTGGTTTGTATGGCTTTATTCTAAAACGTTATTAGCCTTTATGATTATTTTATTTCCTATATCATGATTTTTAAGTCCCTAGATCATTTGTCCCTTTGATTTTTTTCTCTGACAACATTTCTACACTCGGTCCCTCACTCACCCCAGTTCGAGCACATTTGATGCTCGTCAACATCTCAAGCATATTCCCACATCTGTACCCTTGAACTTTCCTGGTCCTGGAAAGCTCTTCCCCTACATATCAGAGGAGGACTTGGTCCTTCATTCTATTCAATTTTTGATCATTTTCTTCCTTCCCCTGATCACAATATATAAAATTGCAGCTCTGTCATTTTTATATCCTTTTTCTGGTTTGGTTTGTTTATAGCTCTTATATCCACTCGGCATAAAGTTGTAATATATGTATTTTTTTAAAGGTTTTATTTATTTGAGAGAGAGAGAGCACCAGAGAGCCCGACGTGGGACTCGATCCCGGGAGTCCAGGATGGTGACCTGAACAGAAGGCAATTGCTTAACCAACTGAGCCACCCAGGCACCTAATATATGTATTTTTAAATTCTCTCCCCTTAGGAGAATGTAAAGGTCTATAAGGGCAAGGAATTTGTTAATTTGGTCCACTATTGTGTACTAAATCCTAGAATACTGCCCGGCACACAGTAGCTTCTCAATAAATACATATGAATAAATAAATGGGAAAAATAAAATTATAGACATATTTTACATTTGCATCAGGAAATGCATTACATTTGTATTACCTAAGTAGCATATTTTATTCACGGATGTAGGATATTAGACTAGTAGTGAATTCTATGAGTAGGATAACTTAAATTTGACTTCCATCAGGTATCTATTTGATATATCTGCCAATATTATTTTTTGTCATTTATCATTTTGTCTTTATAGCAAGGATTCTGGACTCAATATATCACCTTGTCCTGTGACTGTGTCCCAATTTCTATTTTGTTTTCAGGTCACCAATTATGAAAACATAGGAAACATAGGAGAAGAAGGAAAAAGTGCATTCTATTCTCACATGCAAAATTTTAGCTCCACTAACATCAGGGATAAAGACTTTTTACTTTTCTATTTAGAGAGTCCTTAAAACAAAGGGTAGAAAGCACAAAGTCATTCTAGATCAGCAGTTCTGAGGCACTTGACTTTAAAACAAGTGATGAGCATAGAAGATTAGCTATGGAACGAGAGTTAGGCAGAAGCGCAAGGGGGACATGGCTTGTCTTTACGATTTTCCCTGTATTTAAGTTTCTTTCATGCGTCAAATGTCGCATATCTCTGGGATTGTTTCTCATTGTGTATGGTTTCTGTATCATTCTCATCCCCACTTCTCTTGACACTTCTTTGATGGAACCTCGTTCTTTTAGAATATGGAGAATTTATGATGATAAATGACAACTACTAATAATGCATTAGTCACTATCAAATGATTCAGATTATTATTAAATAACTGTTCAGATAATTGAAATGATTAACAATTACTCTGATAAAATCAACTTTTGCCACCGAACTGATAATAATAGGAGAGGCTCCAAGGTCTACAATCCAGTTAACATAAATGTGTTCTTCCAGTCTTCTGATGATGGTGTATATATTTGGCATTACTAGTACTCAAACTTATTTATTGAATGCTTTATGATGACTCTTGTGGCACCACAAAAATTCAGATCTTGTTAAGGATAATATTATAAACTGACATAGAAGGAGAATTTAGCCAGGTCATAAGTAGTAGGAAACGTTAGGGCTTAAAGCAAGGGGAAGATAGCATATGACTGACCAAAGAATACCTTCAATTTTCCCAAATGGAGAATTATTGTTCACCATCTTATCCCACATTATTTTTTTTTCCAGAAAGCAGCCCATTTTATTATCAACTAGCAAGTTTAGAAGTTTAGTGAAGAGGGTGGTGTTTAGTTCTGATATATAGTTATTTATAAAAAGCAAATAAACAATGGCAATGATAATTCCTATAGCTCTTTTAGCTTTGCATCAATTTTCATCTCTGTATCATCCTAGGTTATGGAGATCTTAGCTAGAAGCCAACTGTATCCACTGCTGGTGTCCAAAAGGAGCTAATGAATAGGGATGGCAGCTACCAGGAGCTAATTTTGCATGAGGGACTGAGACAATACATAGGACACAATTGTTTTATTGATGAAGTAGTTTATGATTGTCACTAATGTTTGTATCTCTAGTCAGTCATTCTATTGCTATCTCAGAGCTTAACAAGATGTAGTTCTGAGTCCTAGTTGCAGATCTGCTGTTGACTCAGAATAAAGAGTTAGATACTGACTTTATTTCTGGATCTTCCCCCCCCCCCTTCAAGATGAAGAAAATGCCTTGCTGGGATACATATTCAGCTACTTCTTCTAAAGAAACAAAAACTAGCATTATGATCAAAACAAGGGTAGGTAGTTTAAAATTTAAAGCCACAGATGAATTTGTTATAGATTGTTAGAATGACAAAATCATTTTATAAATAATGTAGTTACTCAACATGGTCTAAATGAGTTTTTACGTCATTTTAGAAGTACAAAACAAGCATGGATTTCACTTACACTTGTCTAACATTCCTTTATCTCTTCTTCCTCTCCTGACCCCCACTTTCTTCTTCTATCAATTTCCTTCAGGCTTTTCATTTATCTGCTAGTGATATCCTTCCTGCTTCAAAGTCAGGAAAAGTGGGATTTCTCATATCAACTCCAGACAGCATCTTGCAGTTTCTTCTTTTGTGAAAGGATGGGGAAGGTGACTTACTTCTTCATATCTAATTTAAGATGTTGATTTTGCAAAGGAACTCTACAGCAGTGGTTTCTATTTCTTACGCTGAGTTTCAGATGTTGGTTGCATATCTATTTTTGTTAGTTTGTAAAGGGAGGTAAGTCACTGAACAGATTGGGAATTAGAGATTCTATAGGCTTTAAAAAAGAAAAAACTCTTTCATTTTTTGCTAGAGGAGTTAGTGGCTGATTTTAAAACTTAAAATGAGCTTCATATTTCTGTTCCTTGGGGGCTTATTCTGCATCTTCTAATGACCAATATGTGCAGTCTTAAAGTGAGTTCCATGTTTTTCTCAGTTTTAGTATTTCTTCCTCACACAGCTGTCCGTGGTGCAGCGTGTGGGCTCATCTGTGGGCAGAAGCGCTCTCTGGGTGGGCACTGTGTGTGCCCTTGAATGCAGATGGTGCTCAGAGGATGGATCAGGCTCTTCTCTTTTCTCTCTCCTCCCACTCTGCCCTCTAATAAAAATTTATTCTCACTTTCTATCATGGAGAGTTTGATTAGCCTCCAGGTTCCATTCTCTCTGTTTACAAATAAATAAATAAATAAATAAATAAATAATTTGTCTGGAAGTGGCACAAATGGATAATCTAAAGTCCTAAACCAGGCAGGGCAGGGAGGTTGGTGATGTAGACAAACCTGAGGAGAATGGAAGCTTGAAACATCATTGTTGAAGAAATATGGAACTGTCTCCAGAAGTTCTTTCCAATAGCGCATTTACAATCCTGAGTGAGTCCTAATGCTGACTTTGTTTGACAGCAGTGATCAAATGAATTATAGGCTTTGGGGTATTGCAGACCTCTGAAGTCAAGGTTATTTAGGTTAAATTACCTTCAAAATGTGCACATACCTCACTTTCCAAGTACTGGAAAACAGACAGGATGGCAGTTTAGAATTATAAGTATATAGTGTGACTAGATATTCTTAAGGAATATCTATTCCTGGATAATGCCAAAGTCTATTAGAAGAAGCCAATTTGCTCCCCATGCAGAATTGATAACTTCTGTATCAATATCAATAGAACATATTTTAATTTGAGCTAGATAGCAATGGATCCTGTAGGAAGACCAGGAAAAGGCAAGGCTCTATTTGGAATAGTTATGGGAAAGCAACACTTTAGAAAAGAAATTAGACTTTGGAAATGGTGTATGCTTCTGTAGAGGGAAGAGAGGATTTGTTCTCTACATGGCTAACATGGTTAACATTCATTTACGTTTTCATCTTCCAGCAAGATAAACCAGAACTGTATTAATTTATATATTTGTTGGCATCAGTTCAGGTCCTCTAGTAAGTGGCTACTGTGAAATTTAGTAAAAAGAAGGCTCATTTAAGATACTCTCCCTGTTAGGGAGAGACTACCCCAGCAGGAAGAAGAACACCCCCCCCCCACCCCGCGCCAAGTAATGGCCTAGCCTGTGAGAGACTGTCACAACCTAACCAGTGAAGTCACTATACTTTGAACTTCCAGTTACTCCAATGGACCTTTTGTTTACAACAGCCCCTCCAAGCTTCCCCCTTTCCTCTATAAAATAGCTATCCTCTCCTTTGTTCTCTGGGGTGCCTATGGTTTTGCCCTAGCTTGCTTGGCAATTCTGCACTGCAATTCTCTGCTATTCACAAAGAAACCCATGTTTGCTGATGAAATAACTGACAATTGTCTTCTTAAGGTTAATATCCTGACAGAATTAGAGGTGCAAGAGATTTACTGGGGTTGGAGGTGGGGGGCGCTGCAAAAGTTAACGAGGTAGGGAGAGACTGTAGAATGTACTGCATGCCCCACTCAGGTGGAAAGAGAGGGGAAGAAAGAATGAGTATGTTAGAAGAGTCAAAGAGTGCCCTACCACTTCCAGAAAGTCTCAATGAGGCCGAGGCGCTGCCTAAAGCAAAAGCAGTCCAATATAGAGGTCCCGCCTGGGACAGAAATCGCTTTGTGTTCTGATCCCTCCGCGCCAGGCTCAGCTATTGGCTGGGAGCAGCCGGGGGGGGGGGGGGGGGGGAGCGGGGTGCGGGAGGGCGTGGCCTCCGGGTGCAGAAGTGGCATCAGGATTAGGCCGATCTGATGCTGTCAGCTCTCCAGCTCTTTGTGGTGGGTTCTCTCTTGGTCGACCTGAGCAGTGCGCCTGTGTTCCTGGCACACTGTTACTATGTTTTCTGTGTCATGCATTTTGGCTGATTGTAGCCTCTAAGTTCTTCTGTTGAGGCCTGAGAGTTTTAGCAAATATTTCATTAAATCTCATCCATTTATTTCTCTCTGAAATTGGCATCTGTACCCAAATCGCTCTGCCCTTTTGGGCTGTCTGTTTCCATACGATGTGTGACTTAAGGAAAATGTGTCTGAGAGTCGTGACTGATCTCCGTCCCACAGCTGAGGCTGTGCAGAATATGTGCTATTTCTGATATATATTTTTGCTAGCATATTTCCTAAATCTTTTCTTTAAAGTATGTCACACACTGTTTACCAAGTAAGTCCGTCCTTTTCTCCAAGATCAAGAGCAGTTTTTAGGAAGTGCGCCCCCCACCCTAGCCTATTTGAGGGAACAGAAGGGACAGGATGCTGGCTCTGGGTGGGAAGAAGATAGATAGCTTTTCTGCCTGTAAGCCCGGTTCTCCTTCCCAAGATGGCAATAGTAACATTCCAATTCTAATACATTCCCATCAGGAGAAAGCATCTGAGATCTCTGACTCAGCTCTAAATCTAAGTACACCATAGGGCCAGCATGTCTGAGAGGGATGCTCAGCCCATAGACACCTGCAGCATTTCATCTGCTTCTAGAAAGTAGCGAACTGGTAAACCAATTGTCAAGGCAGATATAAATTGCCCTAAAGTGGCTCCTGGGTTTTGCTCACTTCTTCCTCTCCGAGTTCATCAGGACAGAATATTTTCACTCTGAGAGGGAAGAACTGTGAAGAGGCATTGGGAAAGCAGCTTTTAGCATTGAAATGACACTTTTCTAGATTTAAAAAAAATTTGTATTATGGGTGGATTGAAGACTAGAGATTTAAAAACTGGCTTTGGGATGGCTCTTTTGAAAACGTCCCCTTTCTGATGTAGTTCCTCTAGAATTTAATCTCATATCTATTAAAGCCAGATCTTCCTTCCTTTATCCCAGAATCAAATCTGTATGTGCTTACTTGTGTAGACCCTTGGTAAAGGGTTTTCCTCCAAATGACCTGGGGACCACTCCCTTCTGCAGAGGTAGGGATGGCTTTCCAGAGATGAAGCTTCTTGGGTTAAAGTAAATTACTGTGAACATTAAGATGATTAGTATTCTTACAACTTGTGTTAGTGTACAGCTAATAAAAATGTTTTGGAGACTCAATTCTATAAAGCAGCTCATTATTCTGTTTTGGGATGCAGATCAGAAAATTGGTTGCAGCTATCACTACTTTTTATCCATATCATTCCAGCTGAGCTACCAAAGAAATCTATTAGACAAGAATCATACTTTTCTCTTCTCTTCAGTGCTCCAGTGAAACTCTTGTCAAAAAGAATTGTGTCAAGTTGGTGCCCAGGGCAAATGTTTACTGTTGTAACAATTCTATAAAAGCAAGTTTAGGACCTGAGAACACATGACCTGAAAAATTGCTGATGGACATCTGCTCTATATAGGACCACAAGTGTGGGTCTCTGTGCTACAGTGTACTCAGATAGTTGGTTAATAGGCAGAAATTTGATTTAGTGCTATTTCCCTAAAAGGCAGCACTTGAGAGTCGTGTTCTGCTTAAGACCTCAGGCAGACACTTAGCATGCTTCTTGGTTGCCCATCTGCCCTTAAAAATATGCTATTTCTATTATTTAAAAAAAAAGGGAAGATTCTGTAGTGGAAAAATCTGAGTATTTCTGGAACTCAGAAGATTTAATACTGGATGTATTACCCTTGAGTTAATTGCCAAGTAGTTTTGGGTGAACCCAGGTTTTTTTTTAATTTGAAATTGGATTCCCCAATGGAGTTAATGAAGTTATAATTTTGGAGAAAGGGAGTTGATTCTTTATAACAGCACATATAAAACTAGGTCTTCATTTTAGTTCCTTACCAAATCTTTAAATTGAGGCCATATTTTACTCTATTTAGTTTGCTATTCTTCTTTTGGCACTTTGGTAAAATAGTACATATTTAAAGATTGGTATTTTGGAACTCTGCAAACCACATAAGTGTTTTTGCTGGGAGAAGTTATTTCTGTTAGTTGCCTTCTTTACTTACAAGTTGACTGTAAAACATCATGAAGTTTATGCCCTATATAAATTGCTTTAATTATGTTGGGTTTATGTAACTTCTTCTTGTTTGTATAGGCTAAATGGGTGCATGAATTTTTTTTTTCAAGGACTCAGGATGCCAGTTCAATGCTACAGAAAGAAATACAACTACATTTAAATGAAAGTATTTAGTCTTACTGGCTTTAATTAAGTCTTGATCACCAAGATCATTGTCTTTGCATGACAATAATTCATTTTGGTAATTAAGTGGGAAGAATAGACTGGTATTCTCATCAACGCAGTCCCAGATGGCAAGTGTAATTCTTAGACTTCTAGTTTACCAACATAAGAATTCTTCCTACCCTCTCCTCTGTCCTACAGAAACAAACATGGCCCAGATGCTGTGATAAATGTGTGGGATTCATCCTATATTCTTGTAGGAACATTTGTCATGGCCAACTCTAATTTAAGACCAAGAAATGCTTTCAGCTGCTTTTATCCAGTTGCTAAATCAAATAACAGTATCAGAAAGAAATTCGAGGAATTTTGATATGACTGAGGAAATAATACATAATGAAAAGCTCAGTATCAAATAAAAATGCCAACATAATACCTACAACATTCATTTTTGTTAGCTTAGTATTTTTCAGTCAGATAGGACTTTGTCAAATAAAATATAACAAAACTTCCAAGAAGTTTAAAAAGCTATTCATTGGCTACTTTAATTATATGGTTGTTGTCTGGTCAGCTGATAAGAGAGTTGCGTGTACTACTGAAGCTCCTTCTGGACATCCTCTGTTATGAAGATCTCTTTGTCCTTTTTGTTTTAATATACTTCCCTTTTAGTGGTCTTAATCATTCACAGTACATTGAATACGACTAAAACTAAAGAAATGTCACACTTGCGTTCCTTATTTATAAACATTTTGGGGTTGGTGATAGTGTCGTCATGGTGAAAATCCAGACCTCGCAAAACTCCTGTGCTATTGTATAATATGTAACTCTTGGTTTGTCAGAGACTTGAGCTATTTTATTTTAGTAAATATTTATAAACCATTCAGAAAGTGTCCTGTTGATGGCATGAGGGACATTTTATTCATGAGTAGATAAGAAGATGACAAAAATGTTGGGAAGAAGAGGGTAAGACAGAAAACACTTAGGGTAATCCCACTCTGCCCAATGTTTGCTGTTCATTTGCGTGTATTAGCTGGATTATTTAGAGGCTTACTGTATGCAAAATTTGGGGTTAAACAGGTGAAAAACATTATATGACCAGTTCAATGCTACAGAAAGAAATACAACTACATTTAAATGAAAGTATTTAGTCTTACTGGCTTTAATTAAGTCTTGATCACCAAGATCATTGTCTTTGCATGACAATAATTCACTTTGGTAATTAAGTGGGAAGAATAGAAAAGTAGGAAAGTATTTATGTGTTATAGAAATATGATGAGTTTCTTGGGTGAATACTATAACCAATGGTACATAATTGTCATTAGTGAGAATTGGAATTATATATTTTCTAGGCTGTAACAAAGTACCACAAACAGACATCAATATACACTATCATAATTCTGAAGCCCTGGAATCTGAAATCAAGATGTTGCCAGGGCCACCCTCTGAAACCTCGAAAGGAGATCTTCCCGTGGTTTTTCCTATCTTTGGTGATTTGTTAGCTGTTCTTGGCGGTCCCTGGCTTGCGGCAGCAGCACTTCAAGGACACTCTTGTCTCAGTGTCTTCACAGAAGGCTCTTGTCTCTGGGTCTTCACACAGTGTTTTCTCTTTGTGTGTGTCTATTTTTGTCTCTAAGAACACAATTCATACTGGATTAAGGGCCCACGCTACTCCAGTGTGACTTCACCCTATCTGGATTACTCCAAAGACCATTTTCAAATAGGGTCACATTCATAGGAACTGGGGACCAGGACTTCATACCTTTGGGGGGGAGGGAATACGTTCAATCCAAAATCTACGTGTTTTGATTTCTCCAATGTAAAGTATGTAGAGCAAATAAGAATTCACTGTGAAGATATTGGGAAGTGATCTAATACATGGGAGACTGGAGGACTGGGCTAGGAAAATGGATGGGAATCAGGGGTCCTCTGGGGGAAGAGCAGGCAGAATTGCAGCCAAGGTCATGCCACAGGAAGAGTCTGACCTCTAGTCTGCCACCACGCCATGATTAGTCTGACTTCAACCATCTCAGGAAAGGATGTCTGATTGAATTTAGGAACCCGACTGTGCCAAGAGTGAGCTGAGGAAGAATCTGCCACCCTCAGCTTATGAAGTGGGAGGCTGCAGTGGGAGAAAGTTGGAACTACTTTCTTGTTAAAACTGTAGTCAGTTGGGAATTTTCTCAAAAGAATGATTGCAGTGCCAATAGGAAGAAGAAAGATCCAGATAACGGATCACCAAATATGACAAATGTTTGCTGCAGGAAGGTAAAGCCTATGGCACCAAACTAAAACAATCAACTTCTTGGGGATTAAAATGAAACTCAAATTCATGAAAAAGCAAGATTGGGCTTTGTCTTCTAAGTTACCCATCAGCTATCAGTACTAGAAGGAATGTCAGTAACAAACACAAATAATCTTAAAACATAGAATTAGAAGATACAAATTTTTGGAGGAAAAAACTGTAACGGGATTCTCTTATGTAAGGACAACGGAAGGAAGGGGGTGGCATCTGATTCTTTAGGGGCTTGGTTTTTTATAGCAGGTGAAGTTACTATGTTTATACAAACCACGGGAAAACTTTAAAAGTAGAGAATCTTCTGGGTCCAGGTGACTAAATGCTGTACCAAACTGGGTAAAGGGCATCTTCTTTTATTCCCATGAAATTTTGGCTGAGAACCAAGTGGGTCACCTGTGGGTGGCAGTCAGTTGTCTTAGGAGGAACAGTGTCTTCACAAAGCTGCTAACAGCAGACACAGCAGAAGCACATATGATATATTATCATGAGGGTTCCTCCAAATAACTACAAAGATGCTTAGGAAGGATGAGAGCTATCATGAAGATGGGATTGCTGGCTACAGAAGAAGAGTACAGATATTTTAAAAGTAAAAGTTCCGTTTATTTCTAATAAAGGATGCTGAGCATACTGCCCAATATAAAGCTTCCCCTCTCTGTGAAGAACCGAGATGTAAAAATGTACCAAATGATTAGTGTGTACTTTTCTGGTAACCCTTATAATTATGGTCATGTCCTATCCTTGGGGGTCATCAAACTATGGTGCTCAGCACCTGCCAGGTAACTAGCATCATTTCAAGAAGAGCTTATTCCCAGCTATCTATTATTTCTTCATAAAACCTCTAATGGCCCTTGGTCTTAAGAAAACCCTACTGTCTAATTCCAAGGTGAACAGAATAGGTCAAAAAGTCTGTCTTGAGTCTCCTCTGGGAACCACTGCATCCAATAGATAAGACTGTCTTAAGCACTGGTGTCAGGACTGCTTTACTCAGCTCAGCTTCATGGTTTAGGAAGGAAAATAGATCTGAGCAAATGATACTGTTACTCACACTAGCTGGGTCACACTAGCAGTATTCAATTCATCAACTCCCCTCATTTGTTTCCTTTTGTATATCCACTATATTTCAAAGCTGAGAAAGTTATAAAGCAGCCACAGACCTGATAAATGTTTCCTTTGGTGCCAGGTTTTCTAAAATGTGTTTTTCTGCAATCTGAACCTCTAAAGCATGGTTAAGTCAGATTATAAGATTGTTAATAATGAGGTTTGAACATATTTAAAGAGGAAATAATCATATTCAACATAATCTAAAATTTTTATGTGAAGAAGAGAGCTAACAAAAGAAGAACTAACCAGGGGCACCTGGGTGGCTCAGTGGGTTAAAGCCTCTGCCTTTGGCTCAGGTCATGATCCCAGGGTCCCAGGATGGAGCCCTGTCTCGGGCTCTCTGCTCAGCAGGGAGCCTGTTTCCCCTCCACCCCAACCACTCTGCCTTCCTGTGATCTCTGCCTGTTAAATAAATAAATAAGATCTTAAAAAAAAAAAAAAAAAAAAGAACTAACCAATGAATAATTTAATGGTGGTACCTTGATTGTAGATGTAAGTGAAATTCTTCCTGAATTGGTAATTCGGTATTTTTAGATTTTGATGAAAAGGGAGTTTAATGAGGGTCATTTTATTTAACTAACTATTCTTGAGAAGTAACTTAAGGAGGATCTAAATTCTACAAGTGCGTAGATGACAAATAAAAGTTTGGTTGCTCCCGTGGCAACACTGGCATTTAAGTTACCTAAAATTATGCTATGTTATTATATACCTGCTTAGATTATATAAAGTTCAAAAGGATTTTATATTGATTATAGACACCTGAATAATTGGAATCTTGTATTAGATTGGCCTGGAAGTTGAATTTATAACCAGAGGAATGTCATTATCTTATGAAAAGGGTAACCAAGAAGGTGATCTGATAATATTCATTCATTTAAAAAACATCAAATAAGCACCTGAAATGTGAATCGAGTGCTTGAAATGTGAACTAAGCAGCAGGGTAACTAGACTAAATATTTTGGTTAAGAATTATGTTCTCAGGTAAAATTTTTATTAGAGAAAAACTGCGTTAAATTAGACTCTTGATGTGACTCAGTGTACCAGTCAGAGATTCATAAGAAACAGGCAACACTCAGTCAAAAAAGAATCTAATACAGGGAATCAAGAAATTTATGGGATCCTTCAGAGAGTTAAGAGAAGTTAGTTCAGGTTAACATTACTGTAGCTCAAATCCAGTGGCCATGAATCAGCTTGTGCCCATTATCATTTCTGATACTATCATCTCAAGCTCCTAGAGCTGGTGACCAGAGCCTCAGATGAGGATCCCACTGGCCACAGAAACCAACGTGGGTCTACTGTACTGGCCAGTCCCCATAGCAGTAGGAGGTACTCTCTGTCTCACCTCCATTTTCCAGATCTCCCCAGAGACTATCTCATTGGTGGAATGTATATCACACATAACACCTTCCTGCTGGGGAGACTGACAAATGCATGGTTTGCCTCCCAGGCCCTTTAATACAGGGGGCTTCATAGAAGGGGATGAAAATGGATGCTAAGTCCACACCTAGCACACTTAGTCTGGTGTGTCTGTGTGTGTGTGTGTGTTTTAAAGATTTTATTTATTAGTGAGAAAGAGAGAGAGAGAGAGAGAGAGAGAGAGAGAGAGTACAAGCCTGTGGTGGGGGAGGCAAAGGGAGAGGGAGAAGCAGACTCCCTAGGAAGGCCAGCTAGGAGCCCCACATTGGGCTTGAGTCCTGAGATTATGATCTGAGCCGAAGACAGATGCTTAACTGACTGGGCCATCCAGGCACCCTGATTTTGATAGCCTGCAATAAGTTTTTTAGGAAGGTAAACAAAAACATCGGGAAAACTTCCTCAAACTATTTTACATTCACAAGTGTCTAAAGCTTAACTTTGTCAGAACATATTCTTTGTCAGAACAGGCGTCCATGGATTAAAGGGCTTTAGACATATAATCCAAAATTTAGTTTTAAATAAAATTTTATCTTCTGTGTTTAGTAGAAGGAGAAATATTACCATTTGATTATAATGTTCCTGATGACTCTGGATCCAGCTTTACTTAATTTCTTGTTGTATTTCAAGATAACAGATTAAAGATGCTGATGCTGATGATAATTCAATGTTTATTGAGCATTTACTAAGTTTTAGGTGTTTCATAAACATAGCTTATTTAATTTTCACAACTACCCAGTGAAATGGCATACTATTCACTCCATTTTACCATGAAGAAACTGAGAATTACATTAATTACCTTGTCCAGTGTCATGTAACCCACCAAATCTTATTGTCGTGTCTTCCCCATCTTGGCAAATATTGTCACCTACCAAATTTCTCAAGTCAGAACATTCAGGGATCACCCATATTCCTTTTTCTTACATCGACATCAACTCCATCTGCAAGTGTTGTTGCCTCTACCACCAAAAGATGTCTAAAATCTGCCTTCTCTATCACTTCAATTATCACTCTAGTCTAAGCCACCACCATCTTGTGAATACCTCACAAATCCCTGGCTAGTCACCTCATCACTATTCTTGACTCTCTGCAACCCCTTTTCTGTTCTGCAGTGAGAATGAATTGTTCTGCTTAAAACATTTGATTGGCTTCCCATTATACTTAGAATAAAATTCAAACTTCTTACATGATGTTTCTCCTACTTAGCCTTACAAACTCATCTCATATCTCTTACTCTTACCCACTACGTCCCGGGCACACTGACCTTATTAGTTTGCCAAGGCTGCCATAACAAAGTATCCAGATTGGATGACTTAAATGATAGAAATTTATTTTCTCACAGTTCTGGAGGCTAGAAATTGGAGATAAAGCTGCCAGCAGGGTTGGTTTCTTCTGAGTGCCTTGAGGAAAAGATGTCTGCCAGGCCTCTCTTCTTGGCCTGTAGTTGGCCATCATCTTCCCCTGTCTTCGCATCATCTTCCTTCAGTATATGTCTGTGTCCAAATTTCATCTTCTATAAGACCACTAGTCCTATTGGTTTAGGACCTCATTTTAACTTAAGTACTTCTATAAAGACCCTGTCTTCAAATTTGGTCACATTATGAGGCACTGGGGATTAAGATGTCAATGTGAATTTTGGGGAGGACATGATTAAGAACATAAAAGTGATACTTCCATTTTCAGAAAATGTGTCACTCATTCTGATCTTGGGGTCTTTGCACTAGATACATTTCCTATCTTGAGTGCTATTCATGCTTCTCGCCTCAAGTGTACTTACCATGATACAATAAAATAATAAAATAAAATAAAGTAAAATAAAAGCATCATAGTCAAGAAACCATAGTAGATAGAAGCCAGGCTAGGAGAACATATGGTGATCGTGAGGAAGTTTCCTATGTCCTTCAATGTCACTGTTAATGACAGGTCATCTGCTGGGATTTCCCAAGTCTGCCTATACAGAGGGTCTGTGAGGTACCGGGCATGACTTGCTATGTCTAATTTATAGAACACCTCATTTTACAACATTGGAGCAGACTGTCAATGTTTTGTGAGGGTGCTTAAGGCTCCTTAGTGTGACTGTAGATGCGTTCACTAAGTACCAGGCATAAATGACAAAGCAGAATCAGTTCATACTTCCTAGAATCCCTTGTTCTTTTTTTGCTCAAATGAAGAAAAGAGAAAGTGTTAGGGGCAAAACTGTACCACCTCTATTATAGTTGATATATCATGTACATCCGCACCTTGAGAAATGGAAGATATAATCCATAAGAAATTGTTGGTTAATTTGCTGAGAGCTAGTTTCTCTAAGAGAAGGGCAAAAAGGCTATCTGAGAGGAACTATCCCACTAGTTTCCATGGACACAGAAATTGCTTCAGTGTTTGCTATATTTCAGTGCACAACATTTCCAAATGGTATTACTCAATTTCTGCGTGGAATCAAGCTTGATGTTGACTTGAATATGAGCAAAGAATTATACAGAAATTACAGTATTTTACTCTCAGACATGTTTACTAATTCATTTGCTTGAAGACAGGTGATCTTCATTCTGGCTGAAACTGACTTTGGTTATTTGCAAAAGTCAGAATGTAATATTTTATTTTATACTAACCAAGTGCAAATCCTGAATGCCAAATAAATATTGTGCACGCCACCACTCCTGTCACCCCCCGACATCATCCCTCCGTGGCAAACATCTTTAATTGGTCTTGACACAGTTTCCCATCAAACTCAGGTTTCAGGCTCCTTCTAAACACATCACCTAAAAGATAAAACACTTCAGCCAGTTTTTTTTTTTTACCATTACGTGGAAAATGAGGCCAGCTTACATTTACACAAAATGTAAGTCAGTAGTTTTCAAACTATATAGATTTGTTTCAGGATTACTTAGTCTTCAGTACTTGGATGTCTAATATACTATTCTAAAAGGGACTAAAATAAATAGAGCTTTCAAATGTCACTTGATCACAGAACTCCCCTTCCTCCCCCCCCCCCGCCCTTTTTTTGTACAGAGCCCCTTTTTAATGCAATATCCATAAATTCTTTGTAACACAACTTGGGAAACACTGTTGTTCTGCTTTACCACTGATGGGTTTTTCCACTGAGGCTTTTGATCTTTCTGGGAGATCCAGATGGTCATCCAACGCTTTGAAATCATTGTCTTTTTAAAAATGATACAGATTTGAGTCAGATGCTTTAAGACTGTGCCTAAAATCCAGTCAGATAATGAGCCAGCCCAGTGTATCACAACAATTTTCACATTTCAAAGAGGATTATTTTCTCGCAAACTATTTTCCTTGATCAAACTGTTCTAAGAACTCATACCTCATTTAAGTAGACTGACTACATATTCCAACTTTATGCCTGGGGTAGTCCCAGTTTACACTTGCTTTTCTATTGTAATCATTAACACTATTCTATTTTACCAACAAAAGTGTCCTCTTTGGATGATAAATTAATTGATGATCTCCTTATATTTAATTCTCAATCTATGCTAACATTGGTATTATTACCTCCATTAACTCACGATTAAATTTGGCTTAAGAAGACTGAAAACTGGCTTGGTTTTGCAGAACTGGAACATAGCTGAGCCAATATTCAACCTAGATCAGTGTTACCTCAAAGCTCATGCTCTTGAATGAAGTACTGCACTGCTCATATAAATATCCAGTGTCATTTAATAACCATGAAAAATATAGAGGATGTACTTATTCTCTACATTTTGAAGATGAAAATATTGAAAAAATCATATGCTGTAATTTATAAATTTGAGGTATATTGTATTGAGAATCTTACCTCTTGTTGTCTTTTATATGGTAATCCCTGCCTTTCAAGGTCATCCCCACACAAAAGGCAGGCCACAATGGCTGGCAAGAATAGCTACAGAAAAGGCAGCAAGTAGGGCCTCATACCAGCTCTGGGCCAATCAGCTGGGACCTAGTAGATCAGGTCACGAGGCAGAGCTTGCTCTTAAATACTTACCTTAGAACAGCAATATGCAGTAAAATTCAGGTAAGTCCAAGTTATTAAAATCAGACCCTTTCGTTTTATAGGGAACTAGAAGGACCTCAGATGAGCAAATACTTAGTGTACAAGTAGGATATAATGATGACTCAAGGTCATTCTCATGAAAATACTGAGAACAGTCTCATTTTCTAAAAATTGGAGTCACCACCATTGGCAGAATAATTGAATGTTAGATTTGTGAAAATATATTGGAGTCATCCATTCTTTTGAGTATTTAATGATCCATTTAAGCTTAAGCTATACGCGCTTCAAAACAAAGCCATTCATTTTGCTATCATAGGGGTTTCTACTTTGAGAAAATTCTGTAGAAAGCTGTTTCTATTTTAACAACATTCTTTTAAGTGTTAATCCCATTTTACTGTCTAGTCTAGATCAGGGTTTCTCAACCGTGGCACTATTGAGATTTTTGGACTGGTTAATTCTTTGCCTTGTGTATTATGGACTTTTATTACTATTACTCATCTCTACACACCAGATGCCAGATGCGCCTTCTCCATAGTTATGGCAATACAAAATGTTGCCAGATATTGCCAAAAGTCTGGGGCAAGGGGAGCAAAACTGCCCAGTTAGGAACCACTGGAATAAATGCTTCCTCTATGTTAGCCTAGGAAATTGATATGGTAGAAAATAAGGGAATTAATATTAAACATAAAACTCTGATAACATTCAATACCAGTTGAATGTCCTTAGAAGTCAGAGTTCTGGTAAATTTAACTTGGCCAAAGTTAGGAGTAATGGCTTGGAAACAAACCCGACTTAAGAAAGAAATGATGGGAAAGATAAGGTATATTAGCTACTGGCTGCTCAGGCTACAAGAATCAGCGCAAACTCTTCAAAAGATCTCCCATGGAGGTCTTTCCTTTCTGTGAGTGGTTAGGGGTCTCTGAGAAATGCCCCAAATCCCCAAGGAAACACACCTGTTACCTTGCCCTTTGCCTTGACCTCTCCTCTCTTCTAGCATGAATGCAAAGCTTCTGTTGTGCATCTCAAAGTTAATGGACAGTATTCTACATGTTAGGGATGGAGTCCAGAGATGAAAAAACACTTTTCCATGGGGCATTTTCAGTTGGGATCACTCCTAAATTCGTATTAGTCTTCCTCCATGCTTGCATTCTCTCCACTTTTCATCTCATCCTCCAGTGCAACAGGTAATGATATGGATTCCTCCAGATCCCCCAGTTCCAACCTTATCTAGCCATCTCCCAAAGCAGTGAAGGATGGGAGGAGCCATGGTAGAGGAAGCATGAGGAAGACTTCAGCTATTTTGGGGTTTCTTTTTTCCAGGTCTCTTTGTCATGATAAAGTGGTAAAATTTCAAGGGCCAGAGTATCTCAGGAAAGAGGCTATTAAAGGGACTTATTTTTTGCCATAGTTTTAATCCAAGTTCGCTCACTTTATAAAAGTAGTATTCAGAGGCCCTGATTTTCAATTTCCATCTAGGTTAAAGACCTGAATAATATTCAAGCCTCATCTCCTTCTTCCACTCTTAATTGAGTCTCAGGTAAGAGATAATCCAATTGCTTTATAATTAGAAACGCTGACATTTTACCTGTCACTGGATTTCACATTTTTAATAAGAATAAAGTCATTGATGAAACTAGGTATCAGTCACAGGCCAATATAGAGGTTTCTACTTTAGAGATGAGACATATATTTCAATTTAGAGATGTAGAAAATTATGTAAAAACAGTTTTTCCATTGGTTTACTGAACTCTCTGGGTGGGACAACCCACGTAAATGGGGGATTTACAATCATTGTTTGGATATATTTAATCACTGTGTGTGGAAGGGCAGGCCATTTCTCAAAAGCTTGGATATGAAACTATAAACTAGATTTCCAAAAGTCATCATCAAAGCATCGTCTGCTAGGGATGAATCAAACATCTCTAATATTTTTTAGAACTTGAGCTTATTTGAGAATGTTTATAGTCATGAGAAACCTGTGATTAATGTTTTGTAGAATCACTTTCGATATTCTTATCACTGCTTAGAAGCTAGAAAAAAAATCATTTGTGTGTTTACTTTGTGGGGCTTAAGCAGTGAAATTAAATGAGTTTAAAATTTTTTTCAGGAGCCTTCCTTTTGTAAACTGGTAAGCAGAGCAACTTAATGGTTGTTTATTATACACTTATTTTGGAAAGCCAGATATAATTTTAAACATTAATTTTATTTGCAGGAATCATACAGGGAAAATCATTGAATGATAAAATTGTTTTATTCTAAACTAGTAAGTTGTTTCTAAGAAATACATTGCTGAAAGTGTAAGCCTTTTAATAAAGATTGTAGGTTGCTGAAATGTATATTAATTTGAGATATAGAAAGTTAAAAAATAATATTCTCAAGGTTATATGCAAATAGGCACTAAGAGAAGGTTTCTGAAAACATGAGGTGACAATAATAATTAGAGGTTTGAATGTCTAAAATTCAGGAAATGGACCAGTCACTTAAGAGGCAAATATGTATGAAACAAATTTGTATTTTCATGGTCATTCTAAGGACAGAGGAGTCAACTTATGATAAGGTTAGTGCTTCAAACAGGCGCAGTAACTTTGCTACAGAGCATTTCACTTCTCTGCTCTTGTTTTCCTTTAATTTTCAAAATGGGAAACAGTTGCTTCAGTGGCAAAATGCATCGTGAAATACAAGAATTATCAAAGAATACAACTGTTCTATGGCATTCAGTTTGAATCTTGATATACCTATCTGAAGCAAGTTAATGCCAATAAATTGTGGCAAAAACAAATTGTGAAATCCAGAGGTTTGCTTCTGCTTTCATCATATGCCTTTTTCCCTGAAGACAGCAGGCAATCCAAATGCAAGCTTACTTCACTCAGAAAGCACAGTGTCTGCAGATTTTGGGGTTTCATTATAATAACCTGAAAGTGAGATCAGAGAAATGTATTAGTGAATAATGGATCATCAATCGAAATTGATTAGCTAGCAAAAATTCACCCCTATCCATAAATCTTTCTAAGGAACAATCACCTTTGGCTTGAAAAATACACATGTTTATCATTTCAGGAGAAGACAATGAAATATTTAAAGTATTCTGTTTGCTAGACAAATGATTCCTTCAGGTCTCTAATAAGCCTGCTTTAAGCTTTCTTAAAAAAAAAATATAACTGATATTTTACCTTCTTTAGTAATCTCTCTTGCAACAGAATCCAAATTCCTTTTCAACTTGGAGTCGAGTAGGAAGCTAAGAAAAAGAAAGAAAAAGATACAGAACTAGCATTTCTCCATTTTAAGGTGGAACAAAGAAACATGATAAAGCCATAGTTGTCTTTTGTTGGAAAATAGCTTCATAGACGGAACTGGCAAGACGTTTCTCCTTCTTTGAAGGAAAGAAGCATCATAAAGCTCACCAATAGCAAAGTCCTTGAGTTTAAATTTTATTTCCATTTTGAGGGAGAGCCTAAGTGCTCAAAATTTATTTTCTTTTTTTCTTACCCTAAATATTGTTCTCCAGGAATATGCCATGCTTGTACAGTCATTCAGAACTTGTAGAAGGATCTTTGACCAGGATATGTTCATAAACTCAGAGGACTTGGTGGTACCCATGATTCTGCTCCTGCCCAGTGAATTTAATGGGTCCATACTCTTTAGACTTTGGTCTATAGCTCACCGGTTGCCCACAGGATGGTCCAGAAATGCAAATGTGTTAATCAGTTCTTAAGGGCAAATGACTTTCAGGATTCCTTATGATTTACTCAAAACAGAGAAGAGCTTGACAGGTTATTAAAAATTGATTTATTATGAGATCTTACCAAGGGCTCTAATTCTGGATTTTAGCAAGAAATGAAGAATTTGTGGCCAGGGCCTTAACAGTGTTACCTTGAACTAGTCTTAGTTCTCAATGGTGGCTCTCTTTGCTTCATGTTATTTCTAGCCTCTTGTTAGCAGTTCATTTTCAGTTAACTCTACATGTGAAGTGATGCTATTTACATGAGCAATATTTTGGGGTTACATTTGTTCCTCTACTAGACTTTAAGGATAGTATACATTGTGGTCCAAATAGATTCATCATATTACTGTTGCTAAAATACCAACCAACCAACCAACCAAAAAAACAAACAAACAAAAAACATGTATCCATCATTCCTCTAAGATTTATTTGGTCTGTATATGGTAAATTCAGATATACTTTGGCTTTGGCGCTTTTTCCTTTGAGTTCCTTTTTTGCTTTTTTCTTAAATAGTCAATTTCCTTAAATTACTGCTCATGCAGTAATTTGCACACAAAGGCTAGTGTAACCTATTTTGATCATATTTGTTTAAAATTTTCCAAGCATAGGACAGAAGGCTCTTACATTCTTTCTCAACAAAGTTCTTTTTTTTTTTTTTTTGCATTTTATAAAAGTTAACATAAACACAACCTACCTTATTGTGGAAGGGTATGTTATATAACATATTTTCATTGCGGGCATTTTCATTACCTAGAAATATAAACTCTGTTACTATTGCTTCTGTCTTTCATATATTTAATGATTCATTTATTCAGTACTTTTAAAAAATGATTATGCTCTGAGTAGGATATGGGTAAAGGGGAAAATTACAGAAGAGATAGGAAGGGGCATATTGAACAGGTGCACTTGGCAAGTGTGCTGTTAATTTCTCGTCCCCATATAGGTGACTATAGGATGCTAAGGAGCTGCTTTTGCTTAAGCACAATCCAGCACCTTTGAATAACAACCCAACTAGATTATGCCACTGCCATCTTCATTTTTCCCCCATTTATCGTAATCAGCCACTTTAAAAAAAATTAACATATAATGTGTTATTTGCTTCAGGGGTACAGGTCTGTGAATCATCAGTCTTATACAATTCACAGCACTCAGCATAGCACATACCTTCCCCAATATCCATCACCCAGCCACCCCAACACTCCCACCCCCACCTCCCAGCAACCTTTGATTTGTTTCCTGAAATTAAGAGTCTCTTATTGTTTGTCTCCCTCCCTGGTCCCATCTTGTTTCATTTTTTTTCCTCCCTACCCCTCACAACCCCAACCCCCCGCTGCCTCTCTGATATCATATGATATCAGAGAGATCATATGATAATTGTCTCTCTCTCATTGACTTATTTCACTTAGCATAATACCCTCTAGTTCCATCCACATCGCTGCAAATAACAAGATTTCATTTTTTGATGGTTGCAAAGTATTCTGTGAGATATATATATCTATATATATATATAGATATATATATATATACACACACACACACTACCCAGTAGTGCGATTGCTGGGTCATAGGGTAGCTCTATTTTCAACTTTCTGAGGAACCTCTATACTGTTTTCCAGAGTGGCTTGCATTCCCATTCCCACCAACAGTGTAGGAGGGTTCCCCTTTCTGCGCATCCTCACCAGCATCTGTCATTTCCTGACTTGTTAATTTTAGCCATTTTGACTGGTGTGAGGTGGTTTCTCACTGGGGTTTTGCTTTATATTTCCCTGATGCCAAGTGATGTTGAGCACTTTTTCATGTGTCTGTTGGCCATTTAGATGTCTTCTCAAAGTATACTTTTTAATGAAAACTTGGTCCTACTACTCCCCATTGGCCAATGCTCCTCCTGCCTTTACCACAGGCTTTCCATTTTCCATCCGAGCCACATAACTCGCTTCTATCAATTGCTTTTCTCCATTCCCATGGTCACTGCTGTGGTTGCTCCTAGGTTAGTCAGAGCTCCCAGTGGTCCCTGGCTCCTCTTGAACCCTGACAACCTTCTGCACACATCCCCCCCCCCCACCACACTAAAGCGAATCACCCTCTCAAGTGTTATTTCAATTTCACCTCCTGTACCAGTAACTCCCACTTATCAAGTATCAGCTCCCATTTATACATCATCAACTGCCTTTACAGCAATCCCTAAGGGAGAAGTCTTGTCTCCATTTTACATACGAGGAAATTGAGGCCTAAAGAGTTTAAGTGGCTTGCCAAAGGTGGTAACTGGTAAGCTATGAAGGGCTAGGTCCATTAGCGTTCAAAGCACATTTTTTTTTTTTTTTTACTCTGTAACAATGCCTCTACATTGCTATTCTAGAATCACCCCCAAGTTATTTTGGATGTCAAGTGGTTTCTACATAGAAAATCAATATGAGTTTTTGCCCTGACCTGCATAATCATATTAGGTTTACATTAATATTGAAACTAGTTTACCATGTACCTTTCTGTAGTCTGAAACTCTTAGTAAATACCAAAAACTTACCATTTGGATAGTGCACAATCGTGAGTTTATCTAGAAGACAGAAAGAGACGTTTATTGAGTTTGGCTCAACATTTATCTTAAACTTTGTTTCTTTTTAATTGACTACTTCTTGTCTTTGATTGTGATTATGAAATTTCACAGTCTGATTAAAAATGTACTGATTATTGGCCACAGTGTGAAACCATGTCTTTTACTACTCTTGCCTTTTTTTTCCTTCTGATGCTTGTCCCAAGGTATTAGGATTTTAGATAAGTTAGACATTTAGTAAAAGCTCACTCCTCTGCTTTGATTCTTCTAGCCTGAGCTATTCCATTCTTTTTTTTTTTTTGAATTAGCATTATTCCGTATGTATAGTACAACTCAAACATTCTAAAGTATATAGGCTATAGGCTAATGACTTTTGACAATTATATACAGCCATGTACCCTTCACCCAGTTAGGATAGAGAACATTTCTCTCTACAGAAAATTCCCTTGTGGGACACCTGGGTGGCTCAGTGGGTTAAAGCCTCTGCTTTTGGCTCAGGTCATGATCCCAGGGTCCTGGGATTGAGCCCTACATCAGGCTTTCTGCTCAGCAGGGAGCCTGCTTCCCCCTGGCCACTCTGCCCACCTCTCTGCCTACTTGTGAGCTCTCTCTCTATCAAATAAATAAATAAAATCTTTTTAAAAAAAGAAAAAAAGAAAAAAGAAAATTCCTTGTGCCCCCTGACATCAATCCTCACTCCACCATTATCTCTAGTGACCCCAATCTGATTTCTATTGCTATAGATTGGTTTTATCTAGAATTCCAGATAAATGGAATTTTAAACCATGTACTCCCTCATGTTTGGTATCTTTCAGTTAGCATAATTCCTGTGAGGTTCATTCATGTTGTTTTGTGTTAATAGTAGGCATTTCTTTCTGTTATTGAGTAGTATTCCACTGTATGAATATACTGTAGTATAATTATCTCTTCTTCTATTGGACATTTGGATTTTTTCTGGTTTGGCCATTATAAATGAAACTGCTAAGAATTTTGTGAGCAAGTCTTTGGATACACGTAATTCATTCATTCATTCTTTCTTTCTTTCTTTTTGAAAAATCCCTAGAAGTGGCTAGCCTAGGCCATAATGTTGATGTTCATTTAACTCTTCTAAAGCAAACACATCCCTTTACGAAGCATAAGCAATGCATGCAATGCATATCCAGTTGTTCCATAGCCGAATCAGTTCATCTTGGCAATATCTAAAAATTCTAGCCATTATATTTGATATCTCATTTAGTTTAATTTGCATTTTCCTCATGATTAGTGGCACTGGGCATATTTTCATGTGATAATTGGCCATTTGCTTTTATAAACAAAGACCTAGGTGTGAGATGTGCTCATTGGTGCTGGGCTGTCATTGCTTCTAGGTCTTTTCAGCAGACAGGGTTAAAGAAGTGCATATGTTTATACATACAACTATATTTCTATATCATTTGTAATATATATATATATTAACAAACGTGAGTTGTTACATTTACTTTCAACTCCAGGGTAGAACCAAAAGATTCAACTCCAGGGTAGAACCAAAAGATTCATTCGAACTTTCCTTCCTTAGTAGTTTAGTTACTCCTCTCTCTGACAATAGGAAGCCTGTATCTTACTGCCCATAATACATTTATTTACTTACTCAATCCTAGAATATACAAATGGTAGTTTTGAAAATTGCTAAACTATACCCTTATAGAGAAATAAACCTACTAACTGGAGTACAGAATACATTTTTATGTACTGATTTTTTTCTCTTTTGTTCCTATCCTTGGAATATACTGTTTTCTAAATTTATTTCTGCCTCCCTTCAGTGTGGATATGTTATGTATTTGTAACACCTCCAGGTTCATTTTCTTCTGCTCTTATTGCCTCCTTCCCAGCCTCATCTTTGTTGACTATGTAAAATATTATGTTCAGAGGAGTGTAATTATTTTAGCTTTGTAAGTTTTGTTGTTATTTAATTAATTTGTTCTTTTAATCTAAGTTGTTAAATATATTGGCAAAAAGTTAATTCTATTTCCTTAGTATCTTTTTAATATCTGTAGGTTCTGTTGTGATAGCCTCACTTTACTTTCCTGATGTGGTAACTCTTGTTTTCTCTTTTTTCCACTTCATTTTTGTCATGGTTTTATCAATTTTAGTTATATTTTCAAATAACTAACTTTCGGTTTTGTTCTTTTTTCTATTATTCATCTCTTTCTTTTTTTTTTTTTATTGATTTTTAATCTGATCTTTCTAGTTTTCCTCTTACCTCTTCTTGAACTTAGTTTGCTTTTTATTTTCCAGTTTCCTGTAGTGGAAATATAGATCACTGATCTTAAGCTTTTCCTCTTTTCTCCTACACTATTTATAGCCATAAATTTACCTTAAAGTACTATTTTAGTTGCATTCCACACATTTTGATACGCTGTATTTTCACTATCATTCAGGTTGAAGTATTTTCTTGTGATTTCTTATTTGACCCATGGGTTATTCTGAAATGTACTTAATTCCTAATGACTTTGAGACATTTCTAATTTCCTAGTTAAATTCTAATTTTTTCTGTTGTGGTAAGAGAGTATAAGATTTCAAAAGGCTGAAATCTTTCAGAGAACGTATTCTGAAGATGTCAATCTTTTGAAACTTTTCAACTATCCCAGCATATGTTCTATTTTGGTAAAACTTCCTAGTACACGTTAAACAAACAGGTATCCTAATTTTTCCCATGTCGTATTCTGTAAATATCAATAGATTCCCTATTTATTCACTCCTTAACACCATATTTTTTGTTAATTTAACTGTGGTTATAAGAATTGCTTTAAAGTCTTCTGTCTGTTAAGATTAACATTGGGACCATTTTAGATGCAATTTTTATTGATGGCTTTTTCTTTTCTATGGATTGCATTTTCCTACATCTTGTATATCTTCCCTTCTTTTTTTTTTTTAAATTAAATACTGGACATTATAGACAATCAACTGTATATTCTGGATTCTGTAGTATTCCTCTTTAAGTAATAAGTGTAGGTTCTCATTTTAGCAGGCAGTTTGATGACCGGCATGAACTTGTATAGGCCTAGTTTTATGCTTTTAACAGTGTTGACCTATAGCCCCCGGTGTTTTTTAAAGCCCCCAGTGGCACTGAGCCTACAAACTCTACCTTCCATGTAAACCTTGTAGGGCCTTGGTTTTAGGCTTTGTTAAGGCAGGTCTAGAGGAGGTCCTCTAGAGGAAAAGTCATGGTCTTTAGTCATTACATCTCTTGGGTGTCACAGCGGGGTGCCCGGTGTTCTAACAAAGTGTTAAGGAGATCTTTTCACTCTGACAGGGCAAGAACTCGAACATCCCCAGTTTGGCCTTTCCCTGGCTCTGCTCATCTAGTGTCTTGGTTTGCTTTCAGTGTCCCAGAAGCTGTTATCTTGTGTCTGAGTGGTCTTGCCCTACATATGGACAGCTCATCTCTTGGCCATAGACTTGTGGCCTGTGCGGCTACCTCTCTACACAGCTATCACCTCTTCAGGGACCCACCACACACATTGCAGAAGCTTTGGCTGCCTTGAACTCTGATCTTTTCCTCCTCATGTCAAAAGACTGCCTTGCTTTGCACAGCCTATAGTCAGAAAATCAGTCTCCTGGGCAATCATTAGAGTCACCTTCTATATTTTGTCACTGGAATTAAGTCTTAGGCTACTAAATGCCTACTGCCTGAAATCAACTGCCTCATATTTTTGCCCACTGTTAGTGTCCTATACAGTGGGAGGGTTTGTCTGGTATTACTTTTGGTTAGAAGGGGAACTAGCCAATTCCTAATTAAGACACCAATGATTAAAAGCATTTACTTTGGATTAAAAAAGAAATAAGCTGAAGTTTCTAATCTGTATGTCTTTGGGCTTCTTAGTTTCTTATCATTTCAGTTTCCTTATTTATGAATTGAGACTAATGTCTAACTCAAAGGATTATTATATGAAACTAAAAAGATAACATTAAGTGTAGAGTAAATAGTCAAATATTAGCTGTTACTACCTAATGTTCGTTAGTAAAGGTATTTATATATTTTATAATTTGATATATTGTTAAAATTTTAATATTTTGCCACATTAGGATGGAGATCTGTAGAACTCAGTTATGTGTAAATCAGCCCTGCATTTGTGAACTTAATTATTTTAGAAAGTATATTTCTGTTTTTAGAAAACATTTCTAAGAGCACTTACAGAATTTTCCTTGGAAAAGCAGATACCAATTTAATAAACTCTTTCAGGGTAGATTTCAACATGAAGCAGTAGTTAAAATCTATGCAATCTTATTGAACATGGAAGAGATGGAAATTTTAGGGTTTGCTAGTGATTGTCAGTTTTTAATTATCTGTGCAGGAGTAAGGACTTGGGGAAAGAGTGGTCCAATTGTGACAACATAATTTATTTTCAATTTTGGAATGTGCTGTTTATCTTTGGAGAAGATTTACCATCTTAATAATGTTTGGTTGGTATTAACATTAAAATGAGTGGTGTCCGTCCACCCGTCCACCCCCCCCCCCCCCACTTGAGAGCAACCCGTTCATTATTAGCAAGGGGGATCTGCATTGCCAAAAAGCATGCTGGCTACAGAGGAAAGCAACCTGAGATTTGCAATGTAAAATGATCCACCTGTGGACAATTGTGAGAACTGACTATATTAGAAATATTCAACCTTATTAAAAAAGTATGACTCCTTAATAATTCAGTACTCTGTGTAATGGCTCATACATATAAAAAACTAGAGGGGAATTATCTTATTTGCAAATTTCATAGAAATCGAAGGAAATAAACTAGCATTTATTGAAGGTCCATTATGGGTCAAAGAAGGTGAAAAATATTTTAGATGTTAACTTACACAATCACTTCCAGACATATCTATAATTACTCCTATTTTGCAGACAAAGAGCCTGAGTACTAGGGATTAGATGCTGTCCAATCATGCAGTGGGGAAGTGAGGGAGCACAGATTTGAATTCAAACCTGTTTGACTCCATAGTCCTTGCATGTTCTCCTTCATCAGAATGATAAAGGAATAACAGACAAATCTTACTTACCAGACACATTTTCTTCTTCTGGCCTTTTCCCAATAATGCAATCTCGCAGTTGGCGTAGTTTTTCCTTAATGAGGAAATGACCAGAAAATACAAGTGAAGGTTTATAAATTTGTCATAGATCAAGATGAGAACATCAACTACTGTCACTAGGACAACCAGGACTATGTAGCACTAATCTGGTATTTACAGTGTCCCAACCAACCATCCCTGATATTTTAAATGTGTTAACTTAATTCTTGCAAACTCATGAAGTATATAAGTCATCATCTCATTTTACATATATAGAAACTGAGATTCAGAAAGGTTACATAATTTTCCCAAAACACACAGTTTTAAGTGATAGAGTCAGCTTGGGGACTCAGAGCCCAATTCTTGTGGTTGCTATTTTCCCAATCTAACACCTGAGGGCGCTATCTTGGCTATCTGGTGTCCAAAAGCAAAAGTGTGGCACAGTGGTGATATGGATACTGCCTGAGCCCATTTCCAGCATCTGTGAGCACAATCTTTCTTATGAATTCCTTCTAAGAACCAGGGACTTGGAAGTAAATTATACATAACTGGATTCCCCTTCTGAGCTCATTTGTGATCTTTCTTTGCTTTCCAAAACATTCTACATTGAACATCTATTATCATTTTAACCAAAATGTAAAGCAGGCTACCCCTGGAACTGAGAAACCATGTTTCCTAAAAGGATAGTTGTTATCATTGCCGTAAACATCCTCTTCTGTGAGTGGAGTGAACACTCTTCTATAGGCACTCACTGATTACCAGCAGCAGTGGGGAGTGTGAAAGGCAAGTTTTCTACCTTCTCAACCATCTCACCTTCAAAGCCAGGGGTTCTACATGGGTCTTCAGGATTCTAGAAACTCTTCTATTATAAACTCTATGTTTGTGCCATTTTCCCTCTTATTTTCTTATATCTCTATAATAACACAACATCACAGGTACCCCTGATAGATTTGTCCTCAGGATTGAAATGAATATTTTGCAAACTACAAGGGTAATACTGAAAAGTGTACAGGAATGAGTGTGTACATATGTTGGGAAAATAGGGACAACACTCCTTTTTCTGCTATTCTGGGTGTTGTCCGAGCCCTTCTATGAAGAACTAAGAAAACACAGTGAAAAAATGCTCCTTGACGTTGGCCTTCATCATAGTTTTTTAAATATGACACCTCAAAGCACAAGTAACAAAAGCAAAAATAAACAAGTAGGAGTACACTAACCTAAAAAGCTTCTGGACAGCAGAAAAAAATAATAAAAAAAAAATAAAAAGGCAACCTACAGAATGGGAGAAAATATTTTCAAATCATCTATCTGGTAAGGGGTTAATATCCAAAATATATTAAGAATTCAAACAATGCAACAGCAAAATCCAAATAATCTAGTTAAAAAGTGGTCAGAGAAATAAATGGGCAGAGGAAGTAAAAAGACGTTTTCCTGAAAAAAGACATGAACGAACACGTATGTGAAAAGGTGCTCAATATCATCAATCAATAGGGAAATGCAAATCAAAGCCACACTGAGGTATTATCACCTCACACCTGTTAGAATGGTTATCATCCAGAAGAGGTAACAAGTGTGAGCAGGATGTGGAGAAAAGGGAATCCTTGTGCACTATTGGTGGGAATGTAAATTAGTGTAGCCACAATTGGTTTCTTAAAAAATTAAAAATAGAACTACCATCTGATCCAGTAATCCCATTCCTGGGTATGTATCTGAAAACAATGAAAACAGAATATTGAAGAAAGAGCTGCACCCTCATGTTCACTGCAGGATTATTCATAATAGCCAAGATACGGAAACAACCTAAGGGCCTGTCAGTGGATGAATGGATTAAGGAAGAAGAAAATCCTGCAATTTGCAAGAACATGAATGGACCTTGAAGGCACTATGCTGAGTGAAAAAAGTCAGAGAGAAAGACGAACATGGCATGATATTGCTTAAATGTGGAATCTAAAAACACTGGACTCAGCGAGTAGGGTGGTGGTTACCAGGGACAGGGGAGTGGAGGGTAAGAGGAGAAGTTGGTCAAAGGGTACTAACATCCAGTTATAAGATAAATAAGTTCTCGTGATCCAATACACAGCATGGAGATTACAGTAAACAATATAGAATTAAATACTGGAAAGTTGCTAAGAGAGTAGCTATTCAATGTTGTCACCTCAGAACAGAAGTGATCATTTTGTGACATGATGCAGATGTTAGCTAACGCGATGGTGGCTTTGTTAAACATAAAAAAGGAAAAGGACTGATCGTCAAACAGTATTCAGTAAGAGTCACTGAACTTTTAGCTTTAATGGAAAGCAGGCTTAGTGCTTGTTCTTGTATTTATTTATAGGTTAAATTTTGTTTTGTTTTGTCTTGCATAACACTAACCGTATTCATTATCTCATTTTCACTATATATTGGACAGTCAGGTCAGTCTTAAAGTAGTTACAGGCCACCTTAAATTCTTGCTAAGGCAATATTAAATATAAATACACAAACAAAATAAAACCAACCGAGACTTTAATAAAACAAGGGAAATAATTTCTCAGAAGGTGTTTTGGTTGGATCATTCTAAATTGTCAACTTTATTATGGACCAAGGAGAATGAGGGACAATTGACTTATTTCAACAAAACTTGCTGGCATGCTAGGAGAGTGGTTGTGTAGGTCTACACCTGGACACAGTTTACCCATTTCAGGACTTTGACGGTGATGGCATGGGCACAGATCGAGAAGCCCTCTTGTCATTCTGATCATGAACAACAATCAGTCGCAAAACTGTACAATCAGTATTTCTTTCCATTTGTTTGGAAAAACAACTGCCCTAGCTTGGCCCTGCATAACCCGGCTCAGGTCCAGCCACCACCCACGACCAGAGCTACCCTTCAAGACAGGTGACTTCTGAGAAGGAATGATCTCAAAGGTTCTGGGAAAGTCTCCTTCCCTCAACACCTTCTGCCTCTGTGCCCATTTGTTTGAAATGTCATCACTGGGACTCATTCTTCTGTTGTTTAAAAATGTTTTCCTAAGCATTGTTTTTCAATAAAAATGATCTCTTGGGAAAGGGAATATATTAAGCTATTAATGATTATTTGTACTTTGGTCTAAACCAGCTAATTAAATGTGTTCAATCAGTTTTCGGAGAACTGGTTTCTATGGCACTGGGGCTTTCTGTGATGAGAAGAAAAAACTGTTGGACTATTTTGGGAGTAGGAAGGCCTGCGGGGTAAAACAGAATACGGTCTTCATACCCCTCATTGAGGAATGTCATGGGGTATACAGGGTATATATTGCTTCCAGGCTCATCTCAGAGCCATCTACTTTAAGACCCTCTCAGGATGTATGTTATATTAATAGAAGACAAGCTTATCTGAAGTTAATATGCTTGGCAGCATTTCTTTGTAAATCTTGACTGACATATACAGGGTTTTCCCCCCCAAAGGTTAAGGGGAAGGAAGGGAAAACTTTCTATATTTCACTGAGGACTATTGCCTGATAAGATTTAAATTATTTTCTTGTCCCCTTTAAGCCTGGTCAATATAGTGCACTCTTCAGAATGCTGAGCACATTGTTAGTGTAAGATGTTTCACCTTAATTTCAGCAATGAGATTCACAAAACATTCACTAACTGGGTCCTGGCACTGAGTTCACCAATGCTTTGCACACATGAAACGTTTAATTGGTAGTTCGAAAACACCTTTTTTTTTTTTTTTTTTTTTTTTTTTTTTTTTTTTTGTGGCTAGTTAAAAATCAAAAGAACTGTTACCTGTGTTTCTTGTAAAGACATTTACAGAGAGGCTCTGCAAGTGAGGGAATGTTCCAGAAGGGGTCAGTATTACCTGCTGGGGTCAGTATTACCTGCTGAATCATTTCCAGCTCTGTCTTCCCCAACTGCCAATGTTTAAATTTCTCTAACGCTTCATCCACAGATAGTTTCCCATTTTTGACCTTCTCCTGCAAGAGGATGAGTTCTTCCTGCCCAGCAGCAAGGCAGTCCACATTGGAAAAGGCTTGACTCTCCATCCGAGCTCTGTCTACAATATGAGGGAAGATGTCTTAACAAGAACATGAAATATGACAATTGGGGAAAAAAACACTGAAAACAAATCAGTTGAGTTTCTTGTTCCTGTCAGTCTATAAGCGGTAACAGAATAAATAGGTGCAAATTTTAAAGGAGTTTCTTTCTAAGGATTGTTGTGCCTGGTACCTAGTGTTATGGGTAAAAAGAATGTGTGCCATCACAGAGGGAAGAAAAAGGGACAGAGAAAGAACAGCAGGAAATTTCTGCATTGTACCAGTTGTAGGCATTGCCAATTTCATGTTCTTTTTCAGAGCATTATTTTTAAACATGCACACTAAATACTTAGCATAATGACTGTCCCATAGTAAAAGTTAAATAACATTAACATTATTATCAGTGATAAATATTTGTGGAAGAAACATATTTCTGTAGATTTGGGAAAAGAGATCTCAACCAACGTCCAAGTGTTGTAAGAGATTTTTAGAAGCATTGACAACTCTACTCTGGAAAGATTTTAAATAAGCAATTGCTGCTCGTTTTGTAATGCCCTGCTCTCTTCCCAAAAGAGTTTATTTTGTTTAGTACAATAAGAACATTGGATGGTCCAGCTGCCCACGTGCTGCTGCTAATGCCGCACCATAGACCAGCCCGAGGTACAGTAGTAGACAACCACAGACCATGGGTGAGTTCAGTGCTTTATTTGTCCCACATAGTGTTTAAAGACAGGAAAAAGGCTGCATGCCTGTAAGGATGCTCTGTGCAATCCCTGTCACTCCTTATGGTCATTGGATGGCATCACACCTGTCACCTGCCTGGCTGCAGAACTCATCTGAGTTTGTACTTTCTTTCACAAGTTCAACCTGTGTATCATATGATCTCAGGTAATCATATTACCTGGGTAATTCCTCCGTGGTGTATGTCTCATGTGGTATCAAACCTAAATATGTCCATAGAGCCTAATCCTGTCTTGCTGTGTAATGGTTTGCTGTCCCTGAGTCATTGATCCCTACTGGGAGCTCATCTTCAAGAAAGAAATAGAGCTACCAGACTGTCACTGGGGCCAGGCAGACAAGGACTTAGGAAATGGAGGGCATTCAAGGTTTTTTTTTTAAAAGATTTATTTATTTATTTTAGAGGGAGAGAGGGCATGTGTGTGAATAGGGGGAGGGGCAGAGGGACAGGGAGAGAATCTCAAGCTGACTCAATACCGAGCGGGGAGCCCAACATAGGGCTTGAGCCCACAACTCCGAAATCATGACCTGAGCTGACCTCAGGAGCCTGATGCTTAACTGACTGAGCCACCCAGAGACCCCACAAATTTCATAGTGGTAAGGATTCATCAATAATGTTTGGATTGGTTCATCTGGAAAAGAGACATTTCAAGTACTTCATAGCAGATTTTAAGTATTTCAAGGAGACTTGACCCTTGGGGCTGTCTTGGAATGACCTTTAATGGCTTTCTTGGTTTTGAGAAGGATTCTAGCAAAGAATCTTGGAACAGGGACACAGAGAGGATTCCTTTCTGAAAAGATTCACATACACATAAAATTGTTCCATGACCAATCATTCTGATTCCTATGGGGGGTTTCTTGGCTGGTCTTGTCTTTTCTCTTCAGAAGTCCTATTCCCCCAGAACTAACAAGATGTCAACAGATTCTACACTCAAAATCATTTTCTTCAGGGATGACGGAGCATGAAATCCCAAGAGAACTGAAGAAGCACAAGTCAGCCAGAGGGCTCACTGGTTCAGCTGCCAAAAGCACAGATAACAATTGAGATCTTGCTTCTTAAACCGTTTGTTTTTTATAGGCCTCCACATTCCACTCCAATTTGGGAGATGCGTTTTGCGAAAGAATTCTATGAGCCATTCCTGCCAGAGTATGGAAGCTGAGTGCAATCATTTAATAGCTAAGACACTTAACTAGCACCTCACTTGTGTCATCCCTTTGACTAAATATGAATGCGCTTTTATCTCGAGTAACCTTTGCGGCTGGATTTTCTGCGTTTGTCGAAGGTCTCTCACAGAAAGGCTTCCTGGAAGACCCTACCAGCTTGTTTGGCTCTACATGCAGGTTAAGCTGAATTCAAAAAAATACTGAATCATGTTAACAATACTCATTTCAATTACCCTTTCATCTTTCAAATTCTCGCTGCTAAAATATAAGCCAGTTGACTTTTTAGGGGGGTGGAGTTCAGTCTTGCGTGGTTGTGCAGAGAGAACAAAAGAACAAAAGTTAGGAACAGCAGGAGTTCTAAATAGAGCAAGTTCTGGAAGTGAGCTGTTTACAATTAGACTAAGTTTACATACTTCTGCTTTTACTCACCCATTCCCCCCCACTAAAAAGACTAAAGCAAATTGTCTTGATAAATTATTATTAGCTAGGACAAGTTGCAAAACAAAATGATTTAGGCACTTTATCATCTTTTCTCCTGAGGGTAGACTAGTCAAACCAAAACATGCAACCTGTAATTTTTGGTAGGGTGTGCAAAATTACTTTAATGGGCTTAGATTACTGTTGTACGGGGGATGGAAAGTTTTTTTCTTTCCTTCCCAAATTTATATTAATTATTAGTTTATTTTCAGGAAATTTGGAATGAATTTAACATAATTATTGTTGAAAAGCCTTTGTCAGATTGCTAACTGTACATATTGCAGAATCTTGGTCTCTCAGTATAAAAGCTTCAAGATAAACTGTAGTTTCTAGAGTTTTCGTTCCTTTTGGATCAGTATCTCTTTACATTTCTATTTGATCATATATAAACAACAAGTAACACCTTTGTGGTGAGTGTATGAATCTTTTGGTAAGAAAGTGAACTGAGTTTTTCATTAAAATTATTTCTATCATTGACTGGCTAGAATAACATGTTTTACGAAAATTTGAAAGGAAATGACTTAATTGCCCAAAACCCAAAAATTTAAAGTGTGAAATATTTACATAATAAATATTAAGTAGTCATTAAAATAATAATAAAAAGACCACATGAAAAAAAAAAGACCATGTGGCAACACAGAAAGTACTTATTATATAATGATAGAGAGGCAGAATTCAAATTTGTATCTAGAGTAAAATTTTAATGATATAAATGTTGTTTATAAAATAAAGCATGGAGGGAAATTATCTTAAGATGATAGAAGTTGTTCTATTGTGATAGTATCAGAGATTATGTTTTTCTAATTTCCAGTTTTCTGTGATAATACTGTATTTTTTAAAAAAATTTAAGATTTTATTTATTTATCTGAGAGAGACAGAGAGGGGGAGATGAGCTGGGGGAAGGGGAGAGGGAGAGGGAGAAGCAGACTCCCCACTGAACAACTGAGCAGGGAGCCTGATGCAGGGCTCAATCCTAGAATGCTGGGATCATGACCTGACTTGAAGGCAGACACTTAACTGGACTGAGCCACCCAGGTGCACCTGTATTGTTCTTACACTAAGAAACTTTCTCTCACTTTGCTAATAGGCTTCCCCATGAAATACATACCATTCCAAGCCATGCCATATACACTACACCAATGCCGTATCATACTGTACCATCTTAACACATTATTTTGTAACTGGAAAGAACTTGTCAGTAATAGAATTTAAAAACCCAATAACCAAGCTTTATATCTGAAGCTAATTTTTTGGTTCCCTAGCTAAGGAACTAGCAGGTATATTAACTCTGGGGCACATGAGTGAATTATGAGATACCTGGAGTGTTGAATTATTTGTAAGTTCCAAACAAAGTATCCCCATCTCAAACTTAGGGCTGCAATGTTGCCAGACTTCCCCCCTTGACTAATCTTGAGTCAGGCTCCTCTGAGTCTTCTTCCCAACTATGCCTCACCTTTTGTACTTCCACACCCATCTTTGTATTGCTGATTTTCCTCAGAATCCTGCTAAGTTTGTGCAGTCAGAGTCCCCCACCTTCCATATCCAATTACCTTCAATATTTGCTTGGGTTTCTTTCTGTACCTTCCATCACCCCCAAGGTGATATCTGATCACCTGGCTCTGCCTTCAGCAAGAATCCTGTTGGGCCAGCTTACCCAGAATCCCTCTTACCCCTCTTAATAATTTTCCATATGCTAAAAATACTAGTTTCTGGGCACCTGGGTGGCTCAGTGGGTTAAGCCTCTGCCTTTGGCTCAGGTCATGATCTCAGGGTCCTGGGACAGAGTCCCACACCAGGCTCCCTCTGGTCCCCACCCACTGCTTTCCTTTCTGCCTACTTGTGATCTCTCTCTCTTTATTAAATAAAAACAAACAAACAAACAAACGAATTTCTAAATCTTGTCATAAAGACTATACATAGGGGCGCCTGGATGGCTCAGTCGGTTAAAGCCTCTGCCTTTGGCTCAGGTCATGGTCTGAGGGTCCTGGGATCAAGCCCCGAATCAGGCTCTCTGCTCAGTGGGGAGCCTGCTTCCCTCTCTCTCTCTGCCTGCCTCTCTGCCTACTTGTGATCTCTGTCTGTCAAATAAATAAATAAAATCTTTTAAAAAAAAGACTATACATATATTTGTACACACACACACATATTAAGTGATTTGGAAGGTACATATTTTATTTTAAAATAAGTTTCAGAGATACTGTTTATCTTATATATATATTTCGATTACTAAGTCATGAATGGAAGAGAATGATTTTAGTTTTGCATTCTTCTAGTACCTAGACAACTTTACCTTATTTGAGCATCAAACTCAGATTATTGCAGTGAAATTATAATTTGCTGAATTGCCTATTTTTTATCACCAATATTTTACATTCACATTTTATAAATAAATTTACAATAAATTGCTTAAATGCAATTCCATGTTTTATTGAATTCATTATTCACCACCAATTCCTTAATACCAGAAGTTCTCTTTGAACTTTTTATATTGCTTACTCTCTCATTTACTTAGAATACATTTTGGGTAATACTTTCATGATGACCACAGAAATTCCATCTTTTCTAAAACCTTAGATATCCAAAAACTCTGTTTTCTTCTTAACATGAATGAAACACCAGACTAAATATAATCTTCTTAAGTTGCAATCTTTTCCTAATACACCATTTAGTCCATTAGCTCAAATTTCTGTTACACAGATTCTCTAATTCTTAAAACTGATTCTGATTTTTTTTAATAGAAAAATCTAACTTAAAATATCTTCTCAGTACTTTAGGTTTACATCTTCATCTTTATAATTAAAGATTTGCTAGGGTGTTTTAAAGGTGGATATATTTCCTTATTGTTTTCTGGGCCACAGTGAGCCCATATAGTCCTTCACTTCCTTGTTCTCCAATGCTTCGTTTAGCTATGTCATCGACTGTGTTTTGTATTCTATTAAAAAAAAAAAAAAGAAAGAAAGGAAGAAAGGAAGGAAGGAAGGAAGGAAGAAAGAAAGAAAGAAAGGAAGGAAGAACCCCACCAAACTTATTATACATTGTATCTCTCTTCTTCATATCACCTGATTGTTTTTAGTCTTTCCAGGTATTGAGAACAAACCCTTCTCCAATTATGTTCTCATCTCCAATAACTTATTTTTATCTACCATCAGTCCTTTTCATTGTGACCAAAGTAGTTTTAATTTGCTACTGAAATTTTAACTTCAAGCTTATTTTATTTTTACCATACTCCCTCTTGTCACTAGATCCCTTTTCATGTCATATGTTTCATATCATCCTACCCTCACACCTAAAATGTCTTTCATGCTTTCATTGCTTTCATCTTAGCTTGACGTTGACTCCAGACTTATTTATTTATTTATTTTCAGTGTAACAGTATTCATTGTTTTTGCACCACACGCAGTGCTCCATGCAATCCGTGCCTTCTCTAATACCCACCACCTGGTTTCCCCAACCTCCCAACCCCCTCCCCTTCAAATCTCTCAGATTGTTTCTCAGAGTCCATAGTCTCTCATGGTTCACCTCCCCTTCCAATTTCCCCCAACTCCCTTCTCCTCTCCATCTCCCCATGTCCTCCATGCTATTTGTTATGCTCCACAAATAAGTGAAACCATATGATAATTGACTCTCTCTGCTTGACTTATTTCACTCAGCATAATCTCTTCCAGTCACGTCCATGTTGCTAAAAAGTTGGGTATTCATCCTTTCTGATGGAGGCACAATACTCCATAGTGTATATGGACCACATCTTCCTTATCCATTCGTCCATTGAAGGGCATCCTGGTTCTTTCCATAGTTTGGCGACTGTGGCCATTGTTGCTATAAACATTGGGGTACAGATGGCCCTTCTTTTCCCTACATCTGCATCTTCGGGGTAAATACCCAGTAGTGTAATGCAGGATCACAGGGAAGCTCTACTTTTAATTTTTTAAGGAATCTCCACACTGTTCTCCAAAGTGGCTGTACCAACTTGCATTCCCACCAACAGCATTAAGAGGGCTCCCCTTTCTCCACATCCTCTCCAACACACGTTGTTTCATGTCTTGCTAATTCTGTCCATTCTAACTGGTGTAAGGTGGTATCTCAATGTGGTTTTAATTTGAATCTCCCTGATGGCTAGTGATGATGAACATTTTTTCATGTGTCTGATAGCCATTTGTATGTCTTCATTGGAGAAGTGTCTGTTCATATCTTCTGCCCATTTTTTAATGATTATCTGTTTTGTGTGTGTTGAATTTTAGGAGTTCTTTATAGATCCTGGATATCAACCTTTTGTCTGTACTGTCATTTGCAAATATCTTCTCCCATTCCGTGGCTTGCCTCTTTGTTTTGTTGACTGATTCCTTTGCTGTGCAGAAGCTTTTGATTTTAATGAAGTCCCAAAAGTTCATTTTCACTTTTGTTTCCTTTGCTTTTGGAGACATATCTTGAAAGAAGTTGCTGTGGCTGATATCGAAGAGATTACTGCCTATGTTCTCTTCTAAAATTCTGATGGATTCCTGTCTCACATTGAGGTCTTTTATCCATTTTGAGTTTATCTTTGTGTATGGTGTAAGAGAATGTTCGAGTTTCATTCTTCTACATATAGCTGTCCAATTTTCCCAGCACCATTTATTGAAGAGACTGTCTTTTTTCCACTGTATATTTTTTCCTGTTTTGTCGAAGATTAATTGACCATAGAGTTGAGGGCCCATATCTGGGCTCTCTACTCTGTTCCACTGGTCTATGTGTCTGTTTTTATGCCAGTACCATGCTGTCTTGGTGATCACAGCTTTGTAGTAAAGCTTGAAATCAGGTAACATGATGCCCCCAGTTTTATTTTTGTTTTTCAACATTTTCTTAGCGATTTTACTCCAGACCTTCTGCTGCTGTTTCTTCCCTATTTTTTTTAAAAGCTTTTATTTATTTATTTGACAGAGATAGACACAGTGAGAGAGAGAACACAAGAAGGGGGAGTGGGAAAAGGAGAGTCAGGCTTTCCACAGAGCAGGGAGCCCAATGCCAGGCTCAGTCCCGGGACCATGGGACCCCGACTTGAACCGAAGGCAGACGCTTAATGACTGAGCCACCCAGGTGCTTCTCTTCCCTTTGTTTTTAATTTGTTTGTAAGATCACAGTTTTCTGAAATTTTCTTTTTTATCTTTTGTATATTGATAGGTGTCAGATACTGAAACCGAAAGTTGAATAGTTCAGGTTAAATTTAATAAATGAAAATTCAAAATAATCCATATTTCTTTACTGCCTTAAAACATTTTTTAAACAGGTAAAGTATTTTCAAAAGCCTAAGATTTAAAAAATTACAAACTGTTAGCTGAAATGTTCTTACTGTATGTGTGTATGTATTTTCTATTATCTACATTTTGATCGCTTGGTGTTTGACATTCTTACTAATCAAACAAATCATTTACAGAAGTATAATTATCTTGAGTCTTCATGATTAAATTCTCCATCCTTTTCTCTGGATTTGTTTTTGAAGTTCTCATATTATTTATTTGTACTCTTCCTTACTCCCTCTTGAAAGAGAACATATCTACAGAATCATGTTCACCAAGAGATTTAGAGTCTACTTATCCTTTGCTTCCATTTCTTGTGTTCAGTCAAATTTTGTTCTCTGCTCTAGTTGTAATTCATAACTGAGGATTCCAGGATTTGCAGGTTTGGTTGGCACAGCCTCATCACATACAGGTGAAACCCGATTCCTTGGTGCTATGTACTGATTGTAAACAACTAACTTTCTGCATCAGTTACTAACAGAATTCTTCTTGAACATGCCATCCCTCCATTACAGAGCTTTATCTGAGGCTCTCAGGATGCAAAGTGTAATATTAAATTCTTCAACCTGACTTTCTACTGTGGGCTTTTGACACATCACCATTTTGGACAAGAACTCAGTTATTACTCAAGTTTTCCCAGGTGTGACTTTAACAAAAAAACTTTTGTGAAAATGGAAATGTAAGTTACATCGAAAAAGAGAACTAAAGCCATTGTTCTTTTATGGAGTACAAATGACCATATTTTGATAATCCCCCTCTTTTCTTTTTAATATATCCACTGTCAGCAAAAAGAACCTGATTAAAATACCTCAGAGGCCAACATTTTCTTTTCTTCCACGTAAGGGCATCTATATCTACATTTCCCCAGGCCTCCAACTTACAGAAAATTTCATTATTTAACATTTATCAGACTGCTGCAGCATTGGGTACTTGGAGAACACAAACAAGATACGTTCCCTGACTGTATCTTGCCCATGAGCATTCCCACCCTCTGAAAAGACCAGCCAACAATGACTTTTCAATCTGTATTGAAGAATCAGTGGGCAGAGACCATACCTGGGGCCAGACAGTCACTGAGTAGAAAATATTTAATGCCTGCATATTAAACTCATGTGAATAGTTTCCATTATCAAAAATAAATGTTTTCCCTCATGTTTTTATTGACCAGATTCCCTTGATATATCTTTTATTTTTCCACTTTTTTATAGAATTAGGAGTGGAAAGCATGATAATATGGAAAGCATGACAATAAGTAATAACGGCAGAAGTTATTTGTAGCAAGGGATATAATAATATAATAGGGACTGGTTGTAGATTTGAATTTTTACCTAAAACATGGAGTTAAGCATGGTTTAAACATGGCAAAAATTGTGCAGAGTATTTTTGAAATATAACACAGTTAGTGGCCAAATTTGACCATAATATGGCCTTCAAAAAAGTTCCTTTTGGGGAGCTCCTGGATGGCTCAGTGGGATAAGCTTCTGCCTTGGGCTCAGGTCATGATCTCAGGGTCCTGGGATCGGGCCCCACATTGGGCTCTCTGCTCAGCAGGGAGCAGGGAGCCTGCTTCCCCCTCTCTCTCTCTGCCTACCTCTCTGCCTACTTGTGATCTCTGTCAAGTAAATAAATAAAATCTTAAAAAAAAAGTTTCTTTTGGGTATATTTTTTTCTTTTGCATGTTGTTTTTGAGATTATTGTTCAATATTATTCTCACATGTTCCATTTTAAGCCATATCTAAGGTAGGATTTAGGCAACCTAATTTTAGAAGCTCCACAAATAATTCTATGCTCATTTAAGGTTGAGTGTCTCAGATATAGGCAGCTGTCTATAGGATGTGCTTCCCCTACCTCCCACTAATCCTGGTCCCCAAAGAAATAGTTTGCCTTCCAAGATTGACAGCAACAGCACATCCTTGATGAGATTCATTTTTTAACTGTGTGACTGAGGAGATTTGTGGAGGTGGTCCACAATCACAGGGAGGCAGTTCCAAAAGCCGGGAATGCTAAACCTCATCATTTGCCATGTATCATATTTGAAGTAAGACTACATTAATAATAGGTGTACGATTCCAGTAAGGATAGAAAAGGCCCCTTGGCATAGCCCAAGAAAAAGATATAACAGAGGGGGAAAAAAGGTGTAACAGATATGGGAAATGTGAGAAATCTTGACCTGAGACTATTACATGATCTTGTAAGACAGGGAAAATTAACCAGATATTTCCATGTCTTTAAAGAAGCAACCCTCATATTCCTCCAGCCCCCTTTGACTTGATCACGTTCACCTAGTGGTCTTCTAATTCCTAATAATATTTCATAGAACTTTATTATTTGTCAGGAGTTGAAAGAATCCAAGCATTCTAGTCACTGGGAAGGAATCTTCCTCTGGTATAGACTTAATAGATTGAAATTAGGGAATTATAAATCAGTCTTCTACCAGCATCATTAACATGACTCAGACTTCAAAACTCTGAGCAACTCCAAACCCACTGACAAAATTCAGTTCTCTGGCTTGCAGTGCTGATGAACAAAGTCTGGAGCACCCTGGGTAGAGCTCAGTTTTGGGAAGGGGAGGGAGAGCTGTGCTAATAGCAGCATATTCTGAGATACCACTCTGGCATTTTCTAATTTCAAAACAACTCAGGAAAACTGATTTTAAAACTGTATTTTGGTGGAAAATTTTATCTGGAGGACCCAAAGTCCTCACTCTATATTTTTTCAGGATGTGAAAACTGAGTTGAAGAAATCTGTTAAGTTTCCATGGAAATTGTGCCAATTAATTTTTTCTGTTCCTCAGGAAAATTCCTTGACTTAGCAATAATGTAACTTCCTGGCAATCCCTTGGCAGTCTTGAATGTAGGGCATCTGAAACACTTATAATTTCAGAGGGAAAATAGTTGGCTTTCATAATCCCTTTTCCTTCCAGCATATAGTGAAAGAATTAAGTAATTTCTTTAGCCTTCCTTAGAGAACCTGTCTGGTCCCTTTAGAAAATCTTGGTTCTGATAAACATGTCATAAAAGGACTTTCTTTTCTTGTTCAAATAAAGAGATTATCATTGGTGAAGCAGGTACGGCTTTTCCTACTATACCATGAAATCCCAGGACACTTAGAGAGTAATCATTAATTCAGGAACAAGCAATTTTGATCTCCTAGTATGTCCCACGGACGGGATGGTCATAAACATCTGAAAAGGTTTAGAGAAAAATGATTGGACAGAGTAAAGAAAAAAGTAAAATTATTTAATTTTAAAATCTTCCCAATTATTCTTAATTGTCTCTTCTGTTCTCATACTAGATTCTGATTTCCCTGCAGACTGCAGTAATCAGGGAGGTTTTCCAACATTTCACAAGGTTTAATATTCCTCTTCTCCTTGCAAATAGAACAATATTCTTTTCTGTTCCAAAGAATTACTTATATCCAGGGTTAAAGGAATCTAGGGAAACTGCTCTAAGGTGGCTAATCTAAAACATCATCAGTAAGTTGGACTTAAATATCCAGAGAGAAAAAAATTCATACAAAATTTGAGTAAAAATTTCATATCCTAGCCCTAAAAGAGTTTTAAAAATCTACTGATTATTGATAGCAATGAAACAAATTAAGTACCAAAGTATGCACAGATATTAATCCAATAAAATATTTTATAATTAGGTTCTTGTTTCCTTTCACTATTCTCCCCTCCCTTTTCTTTTCTGGGTACAGAAGGGACTATTTTTCAGTACATACAGTAGAAGAATAATTGGTCTCTAATAGACACTAGCAGCCTTTCCTTATGTTGCTCTCTGGGGGTAACCAGAGGACAATTGATAAGAGTGAGATTCCAAGGATCTCTTCATTTCTCTTGCTAGTTGTCACATTCCTTCATCTCTGGTGGCCGTCTTCACATTCTCCCCTCAATTCTAACAGAATTTAATTAAAACATGATAATTGAATAATTTATTTAAAAATGCTTCAGGGAAATTTTCTCCTAAAGAGCTCAAAGCATCTGCTCCTTTTGTTTTTTCCAAAACTCTGTGAGGTATGTGGGGGAGTCCTGATAGGAATAATCTCTACTTTGCTAATTCCTCAGGAACTGTTTCATTCTAACTGTAGAATGATCTCATATGGAGGTCTGCACTTATTTCTTGAGAGAGGTAAAGGTACAGTGGAAGGATAATAGTAACCTTAAAAAGATAAATCTTTCCCCTCAAATTATGAAATCACTAGAAATGGAAAGCTGTCAAATAGACGGTTTTTGTTTTTGTTTTTTTTTTGCATATAAATCTGTAAGAGCTATATCTATGTGCTCAGGGCCAGAAATTCAGTTTCATCATGTGCTGCATTCAAGAATTGTCAAGAATTGGAAGAATGGTCTCAGGACAACCTTGCTGCCATGGGAAATGCTACTTGAAGTGATGGATGAAGATCACTCATTTAAGGACACAACTTTGTTTGGAGGACAATCCATGACGTTCTAGGAACAGGTCCACCAAGGTTGTGTATTTAGTAGCTCAGTGGGCTGAGAAATCAGTCCTAGCCATCTCTATGATGGGACAAAGGGACACTGGCTGTGTGTGTTTGGAGGGGCGGTGGTGAGTTTAGTGGCTACTGTGAGATAAGCTCTTGGTTTTATTTTAATGTCTCTCCAGTAGTTTACTGGTAGCAACTTCAAGGCAATGCTATTTTGGACTGAAGTTATTTCCTAGGTGTGTTGAGATTATTGATGATCAGAACCAGCTCCCTCCATCTGTCACCTTTTACATTTTTTTATTTTTGAACTTTAATCAAGCTCTTATTATCAGGGGGAAAAATCATAATAAATAACTTGCTAGAGTTTCTCTTTTCAATTGGAACCATGTATGTCAGGGAAAATTGGAGGCAGGGGCCTCTATGTAGAATGAGAGGAAAGTTTTTCTACTGTGTGTGATGTCTCTGCAACTACAGTTTTCGGCACTTTTCTGCATAACAAGTAAGTGCTCCAAAAACTTCTGGATTAAGGGCAGAGAGCAAGAGAATAGTGAGACAAGGGTCCAATCTTTGATTGGAGTTCAATACAGAGGACAGAAATCCCAGGCTGGTCCCCTTCTTGGGGGAATCAATCATCTGTTTCCCCTGCCTCAGCCCTCCTAACTTATACTCCAGAGGCTTCTCTCTAATGGTCTATGAAAGCTAGGTCTCCATGTAGGTTAGAGAATTTGTCTTCCTTGACCTTCCTAGAGCCTTGGTAACAATATCATCAACACCACCACAAACATGTTCACATGGCTGTTTCTTGCCTTTATTAATTGAAATAATTTTCTTATATTAATCTTATCACAAAATTATATTTGGGCAAGACACTAATTAAAGAGTAAGAGTAATCAGGCACACAATTATTTACTTCTATCCTCGGAGACTTCATCCAATATTCATAAGACTTTTTTAACTCTTACTTAGAGATTATTAAATAAGCTGAAGTTCATGGCAGTACCTTGTCTCTTAGGACCATGGAACTTGTCACCATCAGATTGTCTTCTGGCTGTCTTTTGTTGAAACACTGTAAAAAAAAAAATAGCATGTAATATTTATTGAAAACAAGCATAAAAAAGAACGTACTGTGGAAGACTCCAGGAAACTCAAATGCAATACTTCATTTTCCTTAGTAGCAATTCTTGAATTGTATTGCTTTTGAGTAGGAGGATTATTAAATTTACAATTTTCTCATTTGTGCAACTTATCAGTCATTTTGAAAAGCATTTTCTTTAGGCAGAAGAGTATAATGCTGATAGAACACCTCGTTAACCGATTTAAATCAAGATATGATTCCATTCTGATATCAGGTAAAGCTAAAAGGTGCACTTTGTTAAAAGTGATAAATGTTAAAATCACATGAAAAATTCCATTTGCACAGAAATTACTCATGCTGACTTTCTGGTGATAAGCAAGGATAATGACTGTTTCTTCTTAAACAGATGAAAAGACTGCTGTATTTCACAGATGTAATAATGAAAAAGACACTTTATTCTTGCATCATCTAGCTAGACCTCAGACCTATTAAAGCAGCTTATTCGAATTACTTCATTTTCTGAAAAGTGCTTTGTTCTCATTTATTATTTCTCGCACGAAATTCTGTGAGACAAGTTAGCATTACTCACCCCATTTTGCAGATGAGAGATAAAATTGATTGTTTAATATTTATTGAGCACCCACAAAGTTCTGTATAGCTTCTGGCATTTGTTAATAAGAAAGCCTATACCCTTTACAACTTGACTTTAGAAATTGAACGTCCCAGAGTTGGTTCCATTTATTTTTTATGGGCAGTCTGAATTACAGGATTTGGGAACTGCTAGAGGCCTTGAACACTGAGTCTAGCTTCATATGTTTAAAGATGAGGGAGGTGGAAGTTTTACTAACTTGTAAAAGGGCTAAGTAATTTAGCAATGATCCCAGAACTGTTGTGAGTAGAGACTTGATTTAGAGCCTGCAGCCTTTAACTTAGATCTGTTGCTTGGCTCTCCACAGCACTTCTCTTCCATAACTATTTCCTTTGAAAGATAAAGGAGGAAATAGAAGGAGGGGATTCAGAAGAACCCTTGAATATTTCCAGTACGCTTGGGTTTCTTGTTCCTCTTTGCAGCTCATCAGACTTTCCTGGGACAACGGAACTGAGGCATGTGGGAGGGAGGGACCCGACCAGCTGGATGGTGTTTGATGTCTCCGATTGGAAGAGCCCAGGATCTGTCTTATATTCTCTGTCTTTAGTTTTTTTTGCTTTTAAAGATTTTATATATTTATTTGACAGAGAGATAGATCACAAATAGGCAGAGGCAGGTAGAGATGGGGGGGGGGGGGAAGGCAGGCTCCCTGCTGAACTGAGAGCCCGATGCAGGGCTCTATTCCAGAACCCTGGGATCATGCCCTGAGCTGAAGGCAGAGGCTTTAACCCACTGGGCCACCCAGGCGCCCCTCTGTCTTTAGTTTTTATATTCTTTAGACCCATTATCTATCTATTATCCAGGTCACACCCGTGTTTAATCTGGATGACATTTTTTTGAATTTAAAAAATTGCCCCAAATCCTATCACATCAAAAATGATTTATTAAGGGTATTTCGCTTGCCAGCTATTGTCAGACAAAGAGTACTCTTCTTTCAAACAGGGAAAACAAACATATTTTCAAAGTATGATGGGTTTAAGAAAAATTATACTCATGAAGTAACATTTGGGATTGAAAATCAATTTTCTGCCTCAAGTCAGTATTTGGAAAACATGCTAAATATAACATAATGGCAAATTCTGGGTTTGTGGTTTATATTTTTCCTTAAATAAAATATAACGATGGGGGTGCCTGGGTGGCTCAGTGGGTTAAGCCACTGCCTTCAGCTCGGGTCATGATCTCAGGGTCCTGGGATTGAGTCCTGCATCCGGCTCTCTGCTCAGCAGGGAGCCTGCTTCCCTCTCTCTCTCTCTGCCTGCCTCTCCGACTACTTGTGATTTCTCTCTGTCAAATAAATAAATAAAATCTTAAAAAAAAAAATAAAATAAAATATAACGATGGATATATGGTGTGTGAATACATTTTGGGATATTAGAAAAATTTTATAAGTACTGCTTGATTTTATTTCATTGGCTAGTTCTAAAAAGTCTTGAAAAAATGAAACAGTTTTGAAATTTTAATAACAGGTGGAGTCTGCACACTTTTTTTTTTTTTTGCCAATATTGTCAAGATAATAACTGAAAATGTGTAAGACAAAAAAGGCTGAAGTGTGGCATCATTACTATGAAAAATAATCTGAATCCAAAGATAAATCTAGACAACAAATTCTCCAAATAAAGAGTACACCGATTGATCAGTTTTAACAATTCTGCTGCATTTTGGAGCTCCAGAGCACTTAGAATTAGATTTTCTGGACTTTTGGCATTAACTTGTTAAAAGTCATTTTACATCTTGTATATGGTTCTGCCCACAACAAATGCCCGGGCGTGCATGAAATGCAGTAAATTCACTACAGGTCAACACTGTCTTTCAGTTTCTAGCCTTAGAATTACAAAGACTGTGTTTATTCTCCTTGAGCTTTCTCTAACACTTCCAGCCAGCAGAGTCTGGGATCTGAGGGAAGATTGGGAGAGGAGTTGGATGTCTGAGAAGGATGGTTATCAAAGTGCTGATAACAGAGCTTTGTAAAAGTAAGATATGTATCCCATCACACCCCACATATGAAGGTCCTTTCTCCCTGGATAATCTCTGCTGAAATCCCCTCTTAACTCACTTTGAGCTACACCCATTTCAAAGGGCCCTTTTCTTCCCCCTACAGGCAAGCCTCATTTCTTTACAAAGACGCAAGTAGCACATTACCAAACACATTGTTTCCTTCATGCTAGGAAAGTTCAGAGGTATTTTTGCATGTGAGGTAATCTTGGAAAAAAACCTATATTAACTTGTCTCCTGAAGAAAGGGTTAGTCCATCAAAATGATTACTGACTCAAACATGCATAACAAGAAAACACTCTGTGGGCTTTAGGAAAAGGATAGATCTAAAATTTCAGAATTTGTTAATCTTCCTTTTTTATGGTTAATATTAGATGAAACATTTTACATTTACCAGTAAAACCTTTGTTCTAAAAAGCTTTGTATGCTTTCTTTTTACCATGCTCACTGACACAAACCTTTAAGAAAAGTAAATGTAAAATCCATGATATCCTGAGAATTGAACATTGGGTTATAGGTCACTCAGCTTTCTATATGAAAGTACATACTTTTGTACAAGATTTCTGGTGAATAAGTTGGGAGTCTGTTTTAAACATGCAGATATTGAAAAAGAAAAAAAAGGAAACTATCTATATGCCAGAATGCTAACCAGCTTGGCAGTGGGGAAAGGCAATAGTTTTGTCTTAATGTTAACAATATGTGACATGGGAAAATGATTTTCTCCCCCGGGCCTTTATTTTCTTCCTGATAAAGGAGGAACTCAGATGAGATGCTCTCTGATGTCTCACTCAGCTCTGACATTCTAAGATGCTGCTACCAATTCTTTTTTCCCCAAGTCACTGCACGTTCAGTAGTGCCTGGATAAATTCTTTAGTGTGAATTTAAATAGGGGGCTCTGTTTTGAGGAAGAGGTTATTTGTACCACACGGAGGATTTAGACTAATAGAAAAACTAGAAAGTTAAATCATAGACCAAGGTTAATTTTTTATAAAATATGGAGATGATCCTGTCCTATGTGTTTAAATCCTTACAGGACACTATTTTTTTAAAATCATATCTTACTGCATCAAGGTTCAAAAAATGTTATTAAGGCAATTATGACATACATCAACTTTGATGACTCTACCTCAGTGAAATCTTATTTTTCTCTTCCTACCTAAAATTGGAATTTGAGAAGAAAGGAAAATGAATACATTATTAGTAGTTGTCACCACCTTTAAACATTAAAAAAAGTTCATAGAGAAAGAAAAACAATTTTGAAGTTCAAAATAATCTCAAACAATGCAAATGTCCCAAATACCATCCCCATTTATCTTACATATTGGCAGTCTATAAAATTTTCTCTAGAATAGAAATGACACTAAATGGAAAAAATTAGCATAGTATTAAATATTCAAAACATTAAGCAAAGCAGAACTACCAGAAGAACAGAGGAGGAGAAGGTGAACTATAACGAATTCACTGGTAGTATTTGTCCTCTCAGGTTGCTTTTGTGAGAACACTCTTCACGTCCACTTCATTTGTGGTCCATCTCAAGCAAAGGGACTCTTCCAAAGCCACCCTCCTTGAAACATCTGACAGCACTTACTTGGAATTTCTTTGCTAGTGGCTAAGGTAATGGAAAGTCTGTGCAATAGCCAAATGCATCCATAAAGATGAGGCTTATAAACAACAAACACCTTGATGTTCCAGGCCCATGAGAAGTGCAACATAAAATGTTTAAAGCTATCACCGATGATTATTCTCGAAATGAGAGATTTGATATAAAACACTGGACAGATTTGTACTGTGCTCTGGGCTCTCAAATGATATTGTACAGGTAGCAGCAGAGTGTTTATTATTCACCCAATAAACTTTCATTACGTTGTTAAACGTGTAAGCAACTACAGGGTTAGGCAAAGACAAATAAGACCCAGTCATAGTTTCCACAACGTACTCCATTTTGATGTATTCATTTAAGCAAAGGTCAAATGTGTCCTTAGTGCCTCCTGATGAGAGAGGACAGAGATGAGAAACAGTCAGGGAGGGCTAAGGCAGTGATCTGACCCCGGTAGCCTTACTCTTCCTACCTTCTTCTCCCAATTTGCACCCTGTGAAAGGTAATCACAAAAAGTGAGACCGAGGCAAAAACAAAACAAAACAAAACAGCAAAAACACAACCCAAAACACTGAAAACAACCCCTTTGTTGAACCAGCAAAAATAGGTTAAGAGAATATTCTAATCCTATAAATAGTCACACTGGCTAAGCCCAGAGGAGATGTAGCTTCTATGCAAATTGGCCAGGATAGACTGAGCACCCCAACTGGCTTAAAACCCACCCTTGCATTCTGCTGGCAATAGTTGCAGGTTATTAATTTAAACAAATTTATCAAACTTATGTCACTACATTTGAATAGGCACATCAGAGTTAGCATGGCCATGGACAGTCCCATCAGCTATGTCCTGTGAAGGTTGTCCAGCTGAAAGCAGTGCACTGCCTGGAAGCTATACGGAGTCAGGAGTTGTGATATTCTCTTTTTAAAGGAGAATACCGCAAATGGTCAACAAGCATACTGGAGGTCACTGACTTGTTTAAGCTTACTTCTGAGATTGGTAGGGAAGGAAAGCTAGAACTCACATAACTACCAGAAGGAAAACAGCATAAACATTCTCATTCAATGGCAATATCAATTTTCTCCTCAGGAGAAAGCATGAATTTTCTTTCCAGTCTGTAATGGAAACTTTAAGTCTAATAGACATGTCTCCCCAAACAGGAAATCTTATTATAAATTATTTTTTTCTGTTTCTAAGGAACTTAATTTTTACTAGAGTAGAATGCAAACTGCTTTTATTTGCATATTTAGTCCTTTGATGGGAATAAGAATATTTCTATTCTATAAATGTTTCTTATCCAGGGAGTTGAGACATTCCAAAAGACAGAGAACAGTTGGTTTGTGGAACTCTGGGTAATTAGAGCTTGAGGCCATTGCAATGAGTTTATTAGCAGAATCTCCAATCCACCACCACTGGGCAGGCAGGTCCTCCTTCCTCTTGTTACCAGGAAGGCAATATGTATTAACACCTAGTGCTTGCATAGCCCTGGACTGGGGGTTTGTCTCCTCCCAAATGATTTCCTTTAGGTTGATTGCCTAATTTTTCATTTTGATCATCTGTATTTATTTTTTTAATTTTTTTAAAAAGGTTTTATTTATTTGACAGACAGAGATCACAAGTAGGCAGAGAGGCAGGCTGAGAGAGAGGGGGAAACAGGCTCCTTGCTGAGCAGAGAGCCTGATGCAGGGCTTGATCCCAGGACCCTGAGATCATGACCTGAGCTCAAGGCAGAGGCTTCAACCCACTTAGCCACCCAGGTGCCCCGACCATCTGTATTTAATATGATATAAGTGAAGACATTACTCTAGTAACATCCCTAGTAATTTTCCTTTTGTTTTAAGGAAAAGAGGTTTGGGTTGCTAAAAAGTCACTTTAATACTATGGAAAGTATGATGAGTTCATCTTTTGGTTCATGCTTGGTGATTACCAAAAGCAACTTCTCTGGCCTCTCTTTTTATCCCTATATCAGGAAATGTTGCCGTCTTAAGAGGTAACCAATAGACCTGGTCAAGCTCACTTTGATCAGGCATTCCACACTATAATTCCGCTATTATAGAAATGCAGACTGAAAACTCTAAAAGGACGGAGCTGAACCACTTGCTCTGTGTAGTGTTCATAATTGATAGTTCATAAGTAACTTGGAACAGACATGCAAGGTGAGAGACTGGCATATGAAACCCAAGGTAAGAAGTCAAAGGCACATCAACTGAAATGATCTAGTGGGTCCTATCTCACCTCTGTGTCTACAGAATACCCTCCATCACGCCGATTGCCATTTTTGCATCCTACTCTGTTGTGCCAGCTGTGCTACCCACGTCATTTCAATTCCCATAAAAACTCTATGCAGGAGGTTTTGCTTTTGTTTTTTAAACAAATGAAGCAAGGCTATATCACTTGCACAAAGCCACGCAACTTTGAAGTGGCTAAGTCATGACTCAAATTGTTTTGCCCAGCTTCACAATCTTCATGAATTTCATTCCCCTGTGCTGCTGTTCCCTCCGAGGCGGCTCTTCTCAGTGTGCCAACCCCACAGAACATCTTGTTTTTCTCTAACTACTACATATTTAGAGGGAAAAAAATCTGCACACTGAAAGTGCTGGTGAAAAATACTGTGAATTTAAAAAGTCTAACGTGAGAAAGAAGACAACTCATGTGGATAGCTATTTGATCCATCTAGGATTTCACGTTCAAATGACCGTTCTCTGAAGCACTCTGCTCAGATGTTTATGTTGTCTTAACAATGGAAACTACCCATGTCATGGTTTCTCAACCTTGGCACTGCTGACATTTTGAACTGGGTAATTCGTTGTGATGGAGCCTTTCCTGGGTCTTGTAGGAAGGATTAATGCCATGCCTAACTGGGTAATTCGTTGTGATGGAGCCTTTCCTGGGTCTTGTAGGAAGGATTAATGTCATGCCTGGCCTCTATGAACTAGATGCCATTAGTACTGTCCCAGTGGTGATAACTGAAAATGTCCCTAAACTTTGCCAAATGTCTCTGGGAGGCAAATCGCCACCAGTAAAGAACTACTATTCTAGGCCAATTAAACTTCTTACTAAAGAGATATTTAACAGGGACTCTATAAAAATCAAACCGTTGATGCAACATGGGGGCTTAAGTAGGTAAAAGAAGAATAAATGAAACAAGATGGGATTGGGAGGGAGACAAACCATAAGTGACTCTTAATCTCACAAAACAAACAGAGGGTTGCTGGGGGGAGGGGGGTTGGGAGAAGGGGGGTGGGGTTATGGACATTGGGGAGGGTATGTGAAGTATACCCCTGGGGATAAAAATACATGTTTATAAAAAAAAAAAAAATAAAACTGTAAGGGGAAAAAAACCAGAATTCACTCTGCTACTGAATGACAATTTAAGTGCTTGATAATATTTGCATTTACTTTCACATGTAATATAAATCTTTTAATGTCAGTTTGCACCACAGTTGATTATACTTTCTCCCTTCCCTAACATGAAGGAATTGAATTTCTGGAAGATGAGGCTGGGAAAGTTCTTTATTATTATGCCAACGCTCTAACAGATAGTCAACAAAGCCCTTCATAGATTTCACTCAATGTTGCTGTGATGTGCTGCTTTGAGAAGGACAGAAAACTAATCAAAACTCCTGGGTTACACGGGCAGGCTTGATTCCCTCTGAAGGAGAGTGTGAGTGTAGTTCTGAACAACTGTTCCTCTGCAGAGCTGTACCAGCACCCTATCAAGGAAAGGGGAGAGGTGGAGAACCACGGGGGGGGGGATACGGGGACACTGGGCTTACAAACAGAATGATAAATGTGTCCCTCTGTCCTGAGAGCATCTGTGATATACATAATAAGGCCTGAAGCTAAATGACTTGGACAAGGTCACCCAGCCAGAGAGTAGGACCAAGGTACTTGACCCAAGGCCTACTTTAATCCACTTGACCACATTTCTTCACTGATGAGGACAGAGAACATTTAGTTCTCTCACATATACAATGGTATGGATTAATTTTCTTAAGAGATTCTACAAGGTCTTTTTTTTTTTTTTTTCTGCTTGCATTTCAATTACATTGTATGTGATCAATTTCAAGTACAAATGAATAGCAAGTGGAAAATTTTTGAGAGCAACTGAGTTGTACTTGACATTTTGGGGTCCCAGTAGCTGAGTAGCTCTCAAAAAGGTCATACACAACTTTGTTGCTCTGCAAAATGCCAAGGGCAATTCAGTAGCAATTGAAAATTGCAAGGGAAATTACATTCTACCCCAAACCAGTGACACAGACTCTGAAGAAGGACCTTCAGAGGTTTTATTAATTGTGTGAGGGGAAAATGGGAAATTACCCATTGATGTTGAAGAATTTTCCCCAATAGGCAGTCATCTCTTTGCATGATTTATGGATATAGTTTTATTATCAATCTATATACACTATGCAGAGTGTTCATTTTCCTTGATTTTTCTTAAATCAAGAATTCTGTCATAAAGGAGGACTGTAATACAAAGGAATTACATAGTAATACCTCCATATTCTTGAAACTTAATGAACCTAATCCTTTGTCATATTATTGGGGGGAAAAGGTGGACAGAATGAAACATCTGAAAGCATGCAGACTTCAAAATCTTTCCATTCAAGAAAAATAAATTATTCCTTTTTGTTGTTCATCCAAAATAGGTTGAATATGATGGGAATTGAATAAAAAATAAGAACCATATCTCTTAATAAGTTTAGTTTTAAACTTGGGTTTAGTTTTAGTTTAGTTTTGCATTAGTAAGTTACGCTTCCAGGGGTGATGGTTGAAATAGAGCTTCTCTATTTTGCACCGTGTGAAAGGGGTTAGAATGCTTAGCTGTATGTCAGTATCCTAGAACTTTGACCCATTTTGTATGACCTCCCCTTTTCACATTAGTTGTACTTCAAACATAGGATGGTTTAACTGTCAAGACAAATACCATATGATTTCACTAATATGTGGAATCTAAAAAAGTAAATAAATGAATAAACAAAAAGAATCAGATCTATAAATACAGAGAACAAACTGATGATTACCAGACACGAGGGTGTGTGTGTGTGGTGGTGGTGCAAAATGGGTGAAGGGGAGTGGGAGGTACAGGCTTCCAGTTATGGAATGAGTAAGTCATGGAGAGAAAATGTACAGCATAGGAAATATGGTCAGTGGTATTCTAATAGTACTGTGTGGTGACAGATGGTAGCCACACTTGTGGTGAGCATACCGTCATGGATAAAGCTGAATCACTGTGTTATATACCTGAAACTAATGCAACATTGTGTGTCATCTATACTCAAATAACAAAAATTAAAAAAAAAAACTACCTGTAAGATGGTTTAAAACAAGAGAAATTTAAAAATTAGTAGATCAGTATATTTTTCTGCCCATTCTCCGAAGTGTTAATAAAGTGTCCTAAAGAACCACATTGATGTGGGTTTTGTCACTTTTTATCATTTTTCATCTTTGTAGTCATTCAATTAACATTCATCAAATAGTCACAGTTTCTACCATGAATTCAGCACTAAGCTTGGTACCAATGATACAATGATGGGCAAAACCAGAAAAAGTTGGTCTCTTCCTCCATGGGTCTTAAGGGTCAGAGGAGGAAATAAATACTAACAAATAATCCAGAAATAAATGTATCAATAAAGGAAATTTGTGGTGGGAACCAGACTGATCTAGTTCCAAATCCTCTATCTTCTTCCTAATTTTATCATCATGGGCATGACACTAAACTCACTGAACATAAGTTTTGTCATCTGCAAAATGAAGCTATTAATGCTAATCATGTAGAACTGCTGCGTGAATTAGAAATTATCATGGAAGTTCTCTCACAAGAACTGTTATAAGGAGTACACTAAGACTATAAGGAGTAGACAAGTAGACTTATCCCTTTAGAGGACAGGGTATCACCCTTCTCCTTCCCCTTCTCTGATAGCTTCCTTAGCCTCTGACTCCACCAGACTCCAGGAAGCACACATTTTTTTTCTGTAAAGTTAGTTTAAGTCATTGTCTTCCGAGAAACTGAGAAAAGACACAGAATTATTTTTAATTAGGACCTATTGAGTGTATACCACATACCAAATATTGTCCTGGGTAATGGCTAATTTTATCTCAGGTAAAGATTACAGCAATCCTTGAAGAAGGTATTAATTTTATCCCAAACTTACAATGAGGAAATGGAACCTCAGCTATATGAAGTTACTTGCTTAGGTAATAGCAGCTGAATATGAATACGTTCTGCAAAGCTGTAACAGGGAAACCCAGTTTTCCTCCTTTCGTTTACGTGTGTCTCTTTCATTTTCACACCTCTACCACTCACAACACTTGACTTCAGTCACTTATGGTCACCAAATATGCAGAGGTTTCCCCCCATCAGGCAATTCTATGACACCAGTTGAGTGTCCTACAATTTAACTCAATTCTGACACTACCTGGTGATAGTGTCAGATCCCGCAGGAGAAGGGCTCAGTATTGCAGGGCTGTTTCCACTCTATGTCAGATGCCAATCACAAGTAGTAGATTTCTAGCTTATCCACAACTTCTGTCTAATTTGGCTACAAATTGGAGATTCCCATGACTCCCTCTTCAGGTTCAATTTATTTGCTAGAGTGGCTTACAAAATTCAGGAAAACACTTACATTTGCTAGTGTATTAAACAATATGATAAAGGATACAGATGAACAGCTAGATGAAAAGATACACAGGACAAGGTCTGGGAGGGTCCTGAGTGCAGGAACTTCTATCCCCACTTAGCTGAGGTGTATCAGCCTTCCTGTGTGGATGTGTTTGCCAACATGGAATCTCTGGGAATCCCCTACTGTTAGGACTTAATGGAGTCTTCCTCCCATAGGCACTATTGATCAGTAAGTCCATGTTCAGCCCTTCTCCTTTCTCAAGAAAATGGGGGACGAGGGCTGAAGATTTCAAGCTTCTAATCATGGCTTGGTGTATTTGATGACTAACCCTCCTCCAGGAGCCATTCAGGAGCCCATTCAGAGCTGCCTCCTTAGAGCAAAAAAATTCTCCTGTCATCCAGGAAATCACAAAGGTTTCAGGAGCTCTGTGCCAGGTACAGGGTGTGGACCCTCAATAGACATGTTTTCTGTGATCTGGCAAAAGCCAACATGATTTTCCTGTATCTCTCCAGTTTATTTGCCTAGTCTCTTTGCCAGGACTTTCTTGAATTTCTGAAATAGTAAGTTGGGATTCTGCATCTTGCCTTCTTCTTCCATCTCCTATTCTACATCCTTCTCTTTTGGCTGCATCAACATACTCCGGATGTGCCAACCTTCTGCTACTACTTCTGTGCTCTGGCAAGAATTGGGGCAAATGAATGTTTTTTTAATTGAATGGATGGCTTTCTGGGAAATGATGGCAATTTTATTTAATAGAGCTGCTTGAGCTATGAAAAGGAGGGGGGAAAAAAGAGGAAAGACGTGATGAAAGATTTTTACCCCGTGGAATGCAAAGAACATCAAGAAAGAATTAGCTGATGAGGCAATGTTTTCTTAATGTGGGAACAGAATGATCAACAATCAATAGGCAAGCAAGTATATTCCAGTGGAAGACGAAGGGAGCAAATAATGGGAAGGAACTTTGGTGACCTCATTTACAGTTCATATTTTGCTACTGATTAGGGATGTAGGGATGCTTTTATAGACTTAATAACAACAAAAAGAAGGAAAACAAAAAACCTGCATACTATAACACCAGTTCCTGGCTGCATTTAATACAAATTTTGTGAGAATAAGTCACAGTGTGTAATTGAACTAGAAAGATTTCTTGTAAATCCTGAAGGGTGTCAAACTTGCGATAAGTAGGTGAGATGAATAGTATTTTAAAATTTCTTAGAAACTCAAGATTTCTGAGATTCTTTAAGGTCCGTGTGTGTGTGTGTGTGTGTGTGTGTGTGTGTGTGCGCACATACATGTGAATATATGACAAACTAGACCATTGTCATGTAGGGAATTTCCTTAATACAAAGAAAGATTTTATTAGCCAAAAGTCTAAAGCAGTGATAGTTTCAAATTCCTCTCCAACGAATGGAGGCAACCATCCAGGATGGAAGGCTTATTCTTTGGTGAATCTGAAGAAAAGTAGTTCTGGCCATGGGACATGAGGCACAGTGGGTGATAAGGCTTATACACTGGACTGAACACAAGAAGAACAAGTCAGATTTTGCATTATAAATGGTGAAATTTCCAGGTCTTCTTTTTCCCATGCTCTGATCTCAAAGGTCTGGCAACCAGATATATAAAGTAGGTTGGAGTTTTGGCTTTTCTTCTAGGTAAACTAAAAGCATAGAAGAATAGATATACATAAACTAACATTATGGGGTAATTCAATGAAAAAGTTGGATACCCGCCTACAACCCTACAATGCAGTCCAAAGGTTAACAAGTAGAGTTTCCTTTTAGGTTTTTGGTGCTTAAAATTCGTACACTTAAAAGCACAGCTAAGATATTTGGTGGAAGTATCAAGCATTCTAGGCGGTCACAAACAACAAACAAAGATAAGAGAGATAATATGAAAACTGCAGGAAAAATGAAATCATAGAAATTTGAAAACTCAAATCAAAGCCAAATGAAAGAAAACAATAACAAAGATACTGAATTACACTGCTCTCACCACTGCCAAAGAAAAAGAAAATAATGATACAAAAAAAGAACAAATATGGGCACCTGTGTGGCTCAGTCAGTTGAGCAGCTGCCTTCAGCTCAGGTCATGATCCCAGCACCCTGGGATCAAGCCCTGCATTGGGCTCCCCGCTCAAGTACTCAAGTAGGGAATCTGCTTCTCCCTCTCCTTCTGCCTGCTGCTCTCCCTGCTTGTGCTCTGTTTCTCTGTCAAATAAATAAATAAAAATCTAAAAAAAGAAAGAAAGAAAGAAAGAAAGAAAGAAAGAAAGAACAAATAGAGAAGAAAGAATCCATGGAAAATAAGAATATGATAGCCCAGAGAAGGATGAGAAGGTAAAGCTAAAAAATAGAACACTGCAACATGGGAGTCTCTACTTGTGGTCCTGAGAACTCCCCAAGGATTAGGATACAGAGGATGAAGTACCCCTTCAGAAATTTCTCAAATACAATTAAATTTTTGTGTTGAGCTCTATCTATCTTCTTTCTTTAAAAAATATTTATTGGGGGCACCTGGGTGGCTCAGTGGGTTAAGCCTCTGCCTTCGGCTCAGGTCATGATCCCAGGGTCCTAGGATCGAGCCCCACATTGGGCTCTCTGCTCAGCGGGGAGCCTGCTTCTTCCTCTGTCTCTGCCTACCTCTCTGCCTACTTGTGATCTCTCTCTGTCAGATAAATAAATAAAATCTTTTAAAAAAATATTTATTGGAAAGTAATACCCTTGTGTACGAGCTAATAATATCATAGATGTCACTATGCTAGACAATCTAATAATTTCTAATTACAGCTACTCCTTACCCTAATAATCTAGATAATTGTTCCAGTTAACATTTTATTTTAGCTGAAACATTTATTAATTTGTTATTATTTTCTAATTTTTTTAAAAAGATTTTTATTTATTTATTTGACAGAGGGAGATCACAAGTAGGCAGAGAGGCAGGCAGAGAGAGAGAGGAGGAAGCAGGCTCCCTGCTGAGCAGAGAGCCTGATGTGGGACTCGATCCCAGGACCCTGAGATCATGACCTGAGCCGAAGGCAGCGGCTTAACCCACTCAGCCACCCAGGCACCCATTATTTTCTAATTTTTAATAGTTTCTTAAAAATTTTCAGCAGTAGATCACTGTTGACTAAATATATGGTACACTAGTAATTATATATACTCACAAATTTTCTTACACAAAGTCTCAAAACATAATGCTTAAGCAATAAAATGGTTTCTTTTGAACATATTAAGCACAGACGAGTAACTGCTTCTTTTGCATAGCTTCATGGTGTATACTTAAATGTTCTGTTTGAGTACTTGGTTTAAATTGTTTGAATGTATAATCGATTGCTTTTCAGTTTAGTTATCCCCTAAATATTTTGTCCAAAAAAATCTCTAATAAAGTGTCACATTGAACTGGATATTTATTTGCATATCTGCCACCTCTCAAGGATGAGGAAATTGTTTTATCCCATTTTCGCAGTCCCTAGGAGGGTATTTTAGCCCCAAAATGCATGCAATGCACTGATAAATAAAAGTCATCTCTCAGACACTATGGACTTGGGGACTACATCAAACTAAAGAGAGTATAGAAGAGTGTCACAAAATAACAGTAGTGTAAATATACTCTGCTGGGACTCTAGATATTTAAAAAAACTCAGAGATCTGATAGTTTTTTAAATTTAGATTCAACTGAGTAGAAAATGAGAAAGAAGAAATGAAGTCTAAAATGAAGGAGAGATTCTATGACAGAAGAAGTGAATCTTAATTGTTGGTGAAGTGCAGTTTTCAGAGTAATTGTGGTTGCATATCTGAGATTCTAGTATTCACAACTTTTCTGGTTTTTAAAGTTATTTTATGTGGGATTAGGAGCAAAAGGTAAAGTTGGGACAAAAGTGAAGTATTTACCTCTTTTCTTGGAAATTGCAAGAAAATTTGCAATTACTCATAGGAGTTTAGCTTCTTTTTATAAAAAAAGACTCAAATAGAATTTCTCCACACAAGCTGTGGTTTCATATTCTTTGGATAATTTGTCAAAACTATCTTTCCTTAATGAAGAATTATAAACCAGAACCCTACCCATTGTTCTTATTTTCTTTATTCATTGTGTTCCTAAATTTAAAAATGGACCAATACAACTCACCTATGACATGAAAAAAAATTTTCATCTTTGGGATTTTTGACCCCACTAAAAAGAAGACAATCCCCCTCACCCCCAAAGCACTCTCTCACACACAAACAGCACAAAGCATTACCTTGAGCTATGTAAGGTGTGGTTTCCTCTTTCGGAGGGATATTTGTGGGTCGAGGTGTAGGGGCAGGAGGTCTGTTTATAATGAAAGACCGACTCCCCACTTTTTTCTTTGTACTCATATTGGCCAGTATCATGTCATAGTCACTGTCTTCAATTTCAACAAATGTGTAGGGGTCTTCCTCCTTCTCCTGCTTCTTTTCATCTTCTTTCTTGAGTTCTTTGGATCCACCTCCTGTTTCTTGTCTTGCTCCAAGATCACACCAATTTTGACTTCTTTCCATTTGGCCTTCTACCATTTTCCCTGCTTATGAAATATTTAGATAGTGGTTACTCTTCTATTATACGCAATATTGTTGATGTCTGTCTGTTACTTCTTTGAAATTCTCCCCAAATAATTTATACTGTCTCATATATTTAAAAATGAAAAGTACTCGATATAATTTACTAACATATCCTCCTGCAGTTTGTAATTGTTAACTTTGTTTAAAAAAAAAAAAAAGTCTGTAACTGGCTAACTCATCAGTAGAGTACATGACTCTTCATCTCAGGGCTCTAAGTTTGAGCTCCATGTTGGGAACAGGGTTTACTTAAAAATACAAGAAAAAAAAAGTTTGCTTAAAACGTGGTCTTCTTTGAAGACATATAAATAACCATGTAAATATTTTCCAGATAGTTTATAAGGAATTTAATATCAGAAAATCAAGTGATAAAACTAGTCTCAAATTCCAAATGCTTCTGAAAACTTTTTCTCAAGCAGAATATGCTAAGTTTTTTTTTTTTTTCCACTTGAAGTCATTTCACCTTTCATAGTGCCTGCACTGGGTGTTTTGCCTAACATTCAATTTCTCTGAAAATGACAGGGAGAAATAGCCAAACATGCCATTACTTAGTTTCTTACAAGAAGTCTCACTGTGATTTCACAAACTGAGATTCCAAAATGCAACTCTTGATGTCTATAAACCAGCATGAACCTCATTCTTAGATAAAGAACACTGAAAAGGGGGTTTGTGACAAGGTGGCATGGATAATCAATGACTTGAAGATTAATTCATATGAAAAGAATGACCTTCTATGGTTTTCATAGTTAGTAAAATCTTTATATATTTTTTAAAGAATGTACTAAAATATTGTAGTAACAGTTATTTAGAAGACAAAGGTATAACATACTTTGGTTAATGAGTAAGTTGGAAAAAAGTTTTGATGGATCCCTGTCACACCAATGAGAATTTTATTAAAAATTAGACTTTTAAAGGGCACCTGAGTGGCTCAGTGGGTTAAGCCTCTGCCTTCCGCTCAGCTCATGATCTCAGAGTCCTGGGATTGAGCCCCCATTGGGCTCTCTGCTCAGCAGGGAGTCTGCTTCTCCCTCTTTCTCTGTCTGCCTCTCTGCCTACTTGTGATCTCTCTCTCTGTCAAATAAATAAATAAAATCTTAAAAAAAAATTAGACTTTTGGGGTGCCTGGATGGCATAGTCAGTTAAGTGTCTGACTCTTGTTTTTGGCTTAGGTTATGATCTCAGGGTCTTGGGATAGAGCCTCCTGTCAGGATCCTCACTCATCTTGGAGTCTGGTTGGGACTCTCTTTCCCTCTCCTTCTGCCTCTCCCCACCTGCTCTCTCTCTCTCTCTCTCAAATAAATAATTAAAATCTTTAAAAAATTAGACTTTTGATATTTTGCTTAAAGCATTAATGAAAACAATAAATGCAAAGAATTTCAGTTACTGACTGAAAAATCATTGCTTTTCTGGGTTATTCTGAGAGATTTATGCATGTGACCTAACAGAGAATATTTTCTTTCCTCTTTGGTGCAAATCTGACCAAAAAAAAATTTAAGTTATTTATGGATATTTTAGTGGAAAAATATAGAAGTTAAGGAGAAAGACAAGTTGTAGAGCAGAATCAAATATTTTAAGTAGTTCAGCAATTGTTTTGGGTAGGCTCATGAAGAGAGGCTGAGATCCTCTCCCAAAGGAGTCTTAGATCTGATGGTTTCAGTTAGTTTAAGCCAAGAAGTATTAATGCCTACGTGCCTAGCACTAACTTCCAAATCAGCATGACTTTCCTTTCTCCCTAGGAATAATTCGGTACTGAGATTTTGACTTCATGACTTCTGTTTCACTGACAGCATAACAGGTGAAACCAGATTAAGTGTGTGGGAAACATTTTTACAGTGTTTCATTTTTAGCAGAATGTGTCAACTATCTTACTTTTATCAACCCATTTCCTGAGCTGTTAACTCCCTTTGTTTCTCCACCCACCTTCCTTCCCAACTCTTTCTAAAGTTGGGCTTGCACCAGAAATAACACATTTTACTTTTTTATTTCCCAGTGTATCAGATTCCACTCTCCATGTCAGAGTGGGGCCTGAGCATTCTTAATTCAAGTTATACATTAGTAAATAAAGATGAAACTAAATCACTCCTATCTTCCTAACTTTTGGGAAAAAAAAGAAAAAAGAGGGAGCATATGTAACAAAGAGAAAAATCTTAAAAGCCCTGGAAGCCTGTTTATAGAAGTATTTGATACATTCTAATTACAGGCTCTAAAGTTTTGTGTCTGAGTCAAAGAGGGATCATAGTGATTGTTGCTTTGCAAGAGTGTTGTGAAGATAAAAAGGGACAATGTGTTCTTTATAAACTAAAAAGTGTTCTACACTGTTTTATATTCTTGTTTTCTCCAGTGAATGTGCCCATAAATCCACCATGGGGAATCGGATGCTCTGGACACGGAGAGGCGGACTCTCTTTTTTGGCAACTTGAGGGCATATGGAAACTACTCTTAGAAGACAATTCTGAAGGTATCACCAGCTAAAGTCAAAGATCCCAATACAAAGTCTCTGGCTGGAAAAAAAAAAAAAAAAAAAGTGGTAGATTCTTGTCTTACTTTCAAAGACCTCAGTCAAAGAATTTTAAGAAAAAAAATATTGATGTTTTATTTTGCATTTACACTATCACCAATATTAATCCAATGAAAGACGAGATCAAAAGTAACACTGCATAGAAAATGTAAAAGTTTAAAATAAAAAGTGAGTATTTTTTGTTTCATCTTGCTTTTTCTGTTTGGTATTTTTCAGAAGCTCTATTAGCCGATGTTACACTTCTGCTTTTAGACTCCTAGTGAATGCTCTCTATAGAGTAGTTTTAGACCTCCTAATATACTATGTATAAAAATTTACATTTGGGAAAATACGATTTATTATTAGTCCCTTTAAGAGATTTAACCTGATAATAGACAACTTTGCCTTCTTAGCAATTTATTTTAATAATTATATAAAAGTATTCACATCTGTAAAAAGTGAGAAACTATACCAGAATTTTATTGTCAGTGTGTTGCTTATCTATGTCTCTCTTCCCAGCTCCAGTAATGATACACTTACCTCATTGACTTATCTCAATGGTCTATAAGATCTTGCCTCATTGTAGATAGTCAATAAATATTTGTTGAATGAATGAATCAGAGGAGTGCCCATGAGGTTTTCCATACTTTCTTTTAAGGAGGACTTTTCAACTCTAAATACAGGGTATAACCTTAGTAAAGGTTTATGTTCATCAAGTTGAACCTTTATAGAAACAGGCCCTCCAATATGCAAATGCTAAATTTCATGGTTTCAAAATTCATTTTTGCAATGGTGTTTATATACTTTGTAGCCCTCTAGTTATGAAAAGCTAAAAAGTATAATGACAAGCAGAGTTTTAATAATAGATATGTCTTTACCTTTCTTATTAAAACTTCATTATAAGAACCACTTTTTGAATTTGGAAAGTAGACATAAAATAGTGATCAATGAAGTGGGTGATAGTTAGTGACTGCCAAGTGAATCTGGAGTTGGAAGTCTGTTAGGCTATTGACTGCTCTGGCCAGATCAGCCCAGTATGGAAGCTCCTCTTGATAGTACCTGCCTTCCCCCATGACCCACCCATCATGTGAATTACACAGGTCATTCTTGCATTTGGGAACAACCCTGATCAGGGCGATGTAACTGTTCTTCCACTTCAGCAATATACTGAGTGTTCTCAGGCTTGGTCTCAAGTCTGTGTGTGATAAACCTTTTACCAATTGCTTCCCCCACAGCTACCACGGAGCCAGTGAAAGACCCCAAGGTCAATTTCAAATCTGTAAAACATTAGCCTTTTCCTTTTGCCAGAACACTAAGAGTACTTTTTAAAAGGAAAGTTGTCATTTACTTTTCCACATGATGCTTGAGGTTCGTTTTATGTGAAGGGCTACAAACTCCTTCAAAGTTTTATTGCTTTACTTGCTTAAAGCGTTGTAATGAGACTGTTCTAGAAGAAAGAGAGGGAGGGGAGGGGGAAGGGAAGGAGGGAAGGAAGGTGGGAGGAAAGAGGGCGAGGGGAGGGAGAGAAAGGGCGAGAAAGAGGGAGGGGCGGAGGGAAGGAGGGTGGGTGAGTTAGTGGCAAGCGTCTCTTGGTAAGGAACAGTAGGAAAGCTGCTCTTGGTTTTAAAAGCTCATCTTCCTGCAACAGATCTGTCACTGCACGGAATGCTAGGGAAGCCTGTCAAACTTCTGTTGTTGCTGTTTTAACCTTAAACCTACCCTGTAGCGTGCCGTGAGGTTTTTCCAGTTGGGAGTCCGCAGGGACGGGTCGCGGTGGGGGGAGAGGCGGTCGGCTGCTCAGGAGAGCCTCCGCTGAATTCTGTTCTGGACTGTCTCCAGGAATGAACACATACAAGTCCTCATCGTACTCCTTCACAGAACTCCCACTGCCAGCCTCTGCCGGGCTCTGCTCGGCCTCCGTGCGGGAGGGGTGCTCGTTCTCTCCCTTTGCCCGTGCACCGGCCTCAGCTCCTTCCGCACGCTGCCTGTATGATGTCTGCCCGCTGGCGTGATGAAACCCTGGGTTCTGTGCGGCTGTTTATGATGAAGATGGTAGATTTCATGTAAACACACCATCTGGAGGCATTTCGTATTTTCTGATTTTACACAGAAGTAGTAGTACTGCTAATAAAGCTTTTATGAGTTGATACAGTCCAAAGCTGACAAGTGCATAATTTTAGTGAATAGTCATTCTTGAGCTTTTAAAATAGTTACCAAATGAACAGTTAAAGCTTCATCATACCTTGCTACCTCACTATAAGACACATACATACAATAACATTCTGGTTCTCTAGAGTTATTGTTTGAGCAGATTCATATATATGTCTGTATTATTGCATTTTTATTAGAAAACAGAATAACTGACCCAACCAATAATAAGTGAGTAACGGAAAAGGTAAATGCAAGGAAAAAAGTAAACCTTAACTTGCTTGTAAATAATGCAATAATTATCATCATAATAATGTGATCTTATTATTATTTTAATATATAATTATCACCAGATTGTGTCTTAATTCTTTTTTTTTAATTAAAAAAATTTGTTTTAAAGATTTTTATTTATTTATTTGATAGACAGAGAGTGATCGCAAGTAGGCATAGAGGCAGGCAGAGAGAGACAGGGGGAAGCAGGCTCCCCGTTGAGCAGAGAGCCAGATGTGGGGCTCGATCCCAGGACCCTGAGATCATGGCCTGAGCTGAAGGCAGAGGCCTAAACCACTGAGCCACCCAGGCGCCCCTGTATCTTAATTCTTGAAAGCATTACTTGGGGGTGTAAGGACCTATTTTATATTTTCATTTTAGCCAGAGGCTTCCAATTGAGGTTAAACAATAATTTTGTTGTTTAACCCTTAAACTGTCCCTGCTCCCCATTCCCCAGGGAACCTACTTAAAAACAAGTCCTGCAAACCAGTCTCAGGTAACAAAGCACAGATACTAGGATGGGTCAGGCCAGGTGGAGACATCCGACCCGTAGTGGGTTGCATACTGTCTCCTTCACTACCAAGGAGTATGGGCCCCGCCTTTTGGGAGCCTTTTGGGTGCCAATCTTAACCAAGGTGAAATTGTAATTCTATTGGTCACCTAGCAACACTGTGCAGTTTTCTCTGTGTGTTACAATTTCATTGGCCACCTGTGCATGGCCAAGCCCAACCACATGGCCTTTGCCCTTAAAAGCCAGTCCCTAAAGGAGAGCGGGTGTCACCCTCTCTCTGTAAGAGGAGCAGCCCTGGCCTGCCAGTTTAATTCTTGATGTTTGGCGTGAAATAAAGCTTTGCTTGACAGTCCCTTTGTATCAGGCTCGCTCCTTTAATCACGGACCCATTATTCGGGCATAACAGGGGGGAGTGTTAATATTTTTTGGTGGAGAAGGCATCAAATCACCGATAGTAGGTAAATCTTTCTGAGACTCATTTCTGTCACCTATAAAATATACCCTAGTCTGAAGCTTAACCAAGTAATCCAAATTCCCTCCATCTTAAGAATCATGATTTCATCATTTGTTTTCATAATGTATACAGTAGATACCCTCTAACCACTCAAGAAGACCTGAAAAAAGATGTACAATAGCTTTAAATCTTAAAATCTGTTTAAATTTTCTTTATAAAAATTCTGTTTTAAATAAAGGAGTCACAAAATTTTAAAACAATCTTGGAATCTCTAAATTGGAGGGAATATGTGAATTGTTGTCATTGCCAGTGCAACAAAGAAGCAGAAGATTGTTGTTTTACAGTGTTGCTAAGCTGAAGTTTGGCTAAAGAAGCAAACTGGCAGAGTATGGAGAAAAAGGACTTTTTTTTAAAACAATGAACAGCTAATCTGTAGAAACTTTTCAGTTATGGGAGAAAATTAGTGATGAGGAAAAATCGTACCCATGATGATATCCATATTTCTACATGGAATTTTATTTTTTATTGTTCTTTCCTTTCATGTGAAAAGAAGAAAGATATAGTTTCAGTACTAGAACTGTGGACCAAGATTCTTTAATTAGGAGCCTGAGAAGAGCAATCTACAGAATGAGATCTCTTGCACAAATCTCATTCATCTTTCTTCCTCTAAACCCAAACACCGAGCCTGCAATAAAGTAGTCTTCAGAAATGTTGATGGAGTCAATGATGCAGTGACTGAAAAAGAATTATGGCTCAGGCTAGTAAAGGAACTTCACTAGTTCTGTCTGGGCAAATCGATCAACTAAGAATTACACTCATGCTATAAGAAATTACTTGTAGCCATCTTATGTTTATGGATTCAGTGTTTATGTTTTATGTACACACTGTCTAAGCCACAAAGCCTCCTTGGCCCTTCTCAAAAATGTCCAAACCTGGGATCCAGCTCTGGAGAGTTGGATGTAGTGGGTCAGTGAGTTTTAGCAAGCCTCATAGTGATGGTGATACCAGTGAAAATCTGCCAGCTAAAGTGTGTTATGCTTCACCCACTAACCCATTAGGCAGCCTGAGGCCGGAGTCCAGTCACACAGAATTTCAAACATAAGACAATTCCAGGTCCTAATGGTCTAGGGAAATGAGGTTGTTCTCTATAAATAATTGAAATAACATTTCTCTCTCTACAGGCAGTTCTTCTGAGGATTGAATGTCATGATAAATAAGTGGTCATGATCTTCAGTTTTATTATTATTAAAATGAAAATAAAATGTATAAATTTAAAAATCAGTGCATTAATCCATTGCTTACATACATAGCATGATTTTGTGTTATGCCATAACTGCTGAAGGTATTTATTGATTTGCCAAAATATGCTAGTTAGACATTGTATTTAATTGTATTTGATTTGCAGGTCCATTTGCCTATATTTGAGAAACCAGTGGTCAGTAATGGTTATGAATATCAACTATGCAGCATTAAAAGGGCAATGCCCTGTGGCCAGAGAATGCTTGATATGTGAGATATCACCATGCAGTGAATAAACAAAGAGAGTGGTCAGAGATGGGACTGGAAAAGGTTATCTAGAGCTTTTTAGATGATGAAGAGGATGAGTATGATGGGAAGGTACTGGGAAATTTGGAAGAGAAAACTGACTAGTTCCTTCAGGAGCACTGAGCATTAGGGCTGGCAAATGTGGAAGCTGCTTACACTGGGTTTCTTAATAACAATACTGATGACATTTTGGATCCTGTATCCTGTGGGGTATGTCCTGTGCACCCTAGGATATTTAGCAGAATTTCTGGTGTTCACCCACTGACGGCCAGTTGTAAACCTCCCTTCTCAAGTCATGAGAATAAGACGGGTTTTGTTTATTGATAAGAATCCACTTGTGGGTGGGAAACAGTCCCTCAGTGACAACCACTGTGCTACCCTGCAGTAACTCGGGGGAGAGCTGATGGCGCCTGGACTAGGAGAAATCATGGCAGAGTGAGGAACAGCTGAATGCTGGCTATGCTGTGAAGGTAGAGTCAACAGAACTGTCTGATCTTATTGGATGTGGGGTGAGAGAGGAGGTAAAAAAGCCCAGGGAGACTCCCAAGTCTTTGGACAAAATTAAACAAGGAAAGAATCTTCCCTTACTGAGATGGGAAAGTCAGCAGGTAGTGTAGGTTTGAAAAGGTCAGGCATTAGGGTTTTTGGATTTGAAAACAGTGAGTGGGAGAAGCTAATCAGGCATGCCGGTGAAGATTCTGACTGAGCAAGCTATTGTATACCAGGGGAATCTGGAATAATGGGTAGAGTAACATACATGTGGGAAGTCTGAACTAGTCTTCAGACATTAGAATATAGAATTGCATCCCATTATAACCAGAAAGGACCTGAGAGTTGTAGTCCAAGCTTCTCATTGCCTAGTGGAGAACACTAAGGTCTGAAAAGAATGTGACTTTGTTTATAAAAAAACTGAAAAAACAGAGTTGTCAAATAGAATATTTGCATCAGCTTGACTTGTGTATTCTCTCTGGGTAGGAAAGACTGGTTTTTGATTATTTAACATGAACTTAATAGAAGTATGTAAATTAGCAAGATAATGTAGTAACATCTCTACCGTATTATAAATTAAAAGTCATTCAGTAAATTTAGTGCTTTTCCATGCTCTCCTATGCTCTCTTCAGTCTTATTTTACCAGTTACATGTACCTTAATACAGATGCTACATATATACATATATTTCTAACATCCAGGAACACTTACTAGGAGAAGGTATAAGTAATGAGGTAATATCATCTTCATAGTCATTTTCTTGCTCATCATTTCTTCTGACTTCCGGGATCTGAAAAAAATGAACGTAATTTTTAATAATATCCATTAATCTTAATATATCTGCATCTACAGACACCAAAAGGAAAGTTAATACCTGTGGAAATTATGGTTTTAGTTTTTATTTAAATACCTTGATTATACTACGTATCTTAGCTATTGTATTTTTGCCATCTACAAGAGTTCAGTGACAAAAAGTATTAAAAGTATAACTGTGGCCATAAAACATTTAGAATAGACAACAAATTAACTTAAAAATGAAACTATTAGCAACTACTTTAAGATTCAAAACAATAGTCATGAAATTTAGGTGCAATAAATAAGTCTTAAATAAAATTGAACATGATTACTTCTTTTAAAAACAATGAGCTTTGAGGGGCACCTGGGGGCTCCATTTGTTAAGTGTCTGCCTTGGGGTCAGGTCATGATACCCGGGATGGAGTCTGGCATCTGGCTCCCTGCTCAGTGGGGAGTCTGTTTCTCCCTCTGCCCTGTTCATGCTCTCTTTTTCAAATAAATAAAAAAATTTAAAAACAAAATAAAACAAAAGCTTTCTTTCATTTTAACATTTCTGTATCTTTTATCAGTTCAAAAGACATTCTTAATTATATCAAGTATTATAATACAATGAAAGACAGTGGAGGGACGCCTGGGTGGCTCAGTTGGTTAAGCAGCTGCCTTCGGCTCAGGTCATGATCCCAGCGTCCTGGGATCGAGTCCCACATCGGGCTCCTTGCTCAGCAGGGAGCCTGCTTCTCCCTCTGCCTCTGCCTGCCATTCTGTCTGCCTGTGCTCGCTCTCTCCCCATCTCTCTCTCTGATAAATAAAATCTTAAAAAAAAAAAAAAAAAAAGAAAGACAGTGGAATTGTAAAACGGTTTATTTTCTGTCTTTAAAAAGAAAAAAGAAACAGAGTAAGGGTATTTATGTTTGTTTTTCTGAAGCCAGTTCCATTAAGAAGGAAGAATTACTGAGAAAAAAAATAAATCTGTTATCTCTGAATTGCTAGTCTTTGTTTATAATCTCTGAAGGAGACATGGGGTCTACAGTAGGGAAACATACTTGTGTTGGTAGAGTAAGGTAAGTAATACCAGTGACAACTCTGTGCCAAAGCATCTAGAGAACGAGGTGGAGGTTGGTTGCATTAATTTAGGTCACACTTTGTTACCATGAACTGCAAGTGATTCTTCAAATGATTTATTCTTTTGTTTTTATTAAAGCTGAAATGATTAGTCCATTTGCTCTGCATTGGGACTGTCCCTTTAAAAATTAGAAGCATTCATATTGAAGCATTATTAAATTTATGATAGCTTTGGTATGCAAAGTATTTGACCTGCATATTGACCTCATCAATTTGGTTGGTCACTCACTTTGGCCAGTGGGACCCCAGTGGAACTAACTAACTTCCTTCCTTCTTTCCCTCCTTCCTTTCTTTTTAACTAAACATCACGGTCTTTGGTTTCCAGTAGAATCTTAAAAATAAAAATCTTTTTAGTATGTTTTGTAGTGAGCTTGATTCAGAAGCTCATTTTATATTTATGTCATATTTTCCCCTTGGTGGACTCAATCATATGCTAATATGAAAAATTGCAACTTTACAAGGGAGATTGACATGTTGATTCATATTTGCATGCTTTGGTATTAAATGCATTGTTTAATGTAGCCATTCTTTGTTTCCAATTAGCCTGACCTCTTTACTTCATAAGATAGATCAAGAATACATTAAAAAAATCCATAACACTCTTACAATCATATCAAGGAAGTGTTTACAGATTGGATAACAGGGATGATTTTCAAAGATTTCAGAAATTATGTGAAAATTTCCTATCTACTATTCATAAGCCTAGACATTATGAGTTCAAAATCAGTGTGAATTAATAAAGAGACTATGGGCAAGGGTGTGGGTGTATGTGTGTGCACTGAGGTTACAATCTAATGCATTTTTGTGTCCTAACTTAAGCTATATGACATTTGTATTAATAAACAAAAAGCAAGCCCAAAAAGGTATTGAAGGAAGAAGCTTTCCAAATTTAAAAAGTAGCTGAGTTTGACAGATTTGAGTTGGCTCATAAATATTATGTAAAACTGATATTTTTTATATCAGGCTATGCAGAGACTAATTGTTTTCTCAAGAGTGAGAGGATTTTTAGAAATATTCAAACTAAAAAGCAAAGGTTTCTTACTTGAGTTCCTTACACTTAAAATCACATTTGGCTTCAAAAATATGTTGGATTCATGATGTATTAATAATTATTGAATGAAATCAATGGTGGCTTCAAAGACAGCAAGTGTGGTGGTACCCCGACATAGAATGACTTTAGCACTTAGATGTGTGAGGCAGTGGGCAGAGCACGGTTGGTGTAGTCAATCAAATCACAGCTCTATTATCTCTATTAGTTATCAGCTGCATGATATCAAGCAAGATATTTAACTCTAAATCTTAATATTCTATCCTGTGAAATGTGAATAGTAGTATGTATGCCACCAGTTTGCTGAGAGGGTTAAATAAGAATAATGTAAGCGAAGCCCTTACCATCTCCACCACACAGTGAGTGCTTAATAAGTGTAACCTGCACATGTTAGGTTTTCCTTCATCCTACAAAATATAGATATGCACTTAATAAGCTGAGTGATCACATCGATTTGATGGGAGAATCTTCAATAATCAATAATTATTTATCTTTTTTTTTCTCAACTGTGTGCCTCTAGAAGTTCTACTGATAGAAAAAGACCTGAAATACAAACTTTCTCTCTGATTGAAGTGTGGCATTGTGGCTTTGTTAATAAAAATGCTTAGATAATTTATTATATAGTAGAGTTAAGAATGAAAAAAGGGTAATTTTCTAATAAGTTCCTTTTTCTAAGGCTAGAGTCTAACTTCATTCAGTTGTTAAATATTTATGCAGGCCTAATATGTGCTAACTAATCTGTTAGCAATTGGGAAAAATAAGTTAAAAATAAGAGATATAGTATTTCCATTCCCACAACTATCATCTTTTTATAGGGAGAGAAGACAAAATAATAAGATGATTAGACTATAATATTTTAGTTCAGTACACAAATCCAGTTCTTAGAAGTGAAACAGAGAATTAAGAAATAATCAAATAATCAGGGCAAAATTTTATTAATTTGCTTTTTTTGTGAGGAGATTGTATTAAAAAGTTATCTTGATACTTGCCTTGAGTCCCACTTCTCTAAATGAAAAATCTAGCTTAAATAATAAAATCTATCCCCTGAATATACTCAATTTAATATTCCAGCCCACAGATACTCCTTGCAGCACACAATGTTTAATGAAATTAAAATCATTCATTATCAAAGATAAACTAAAAAGAGAACTTCTTGTTGACTGAGATTTATAAAGCTCCACATGGCTTTGGCATCTAGTGCTGTACAAATTGATCATCATTTTCTGATTTTGAGGGAGTGGATAAAAAAAATCTTCACATGGCAGTTGGTTTCCAAATCTTGTTATGAGATTCTGAAGATATTATAATTAGCTTAACTCTTGCCCAACTTTCCATAGTGTTGATTATAAATGATTTTGCCAGCTGTAAAGCACATGGCAGTCTGTGGAATGAGAATAAGAAGACACAAACATCTTTAAAGAGTAGCAAACAGGCCCTGGATCTTATATTTTACCCTAAATAAATATACTAGGCTGCAGAATCTAAGGTCATATTCCAATGGAAGTAATAAAGATTATAGTTTCTAAATGTGAGGAATAATGAACAATGTTTTACTAAAGCCACGAATAATAATATCAGAGCCTTAAATATTTTTTTCCCAAAGGTGCATAGAAGGACTATATTATTTTAGCTCTCATTACATCTTTTAAGAAAATTATTTTCTCCGTAGCCCTCTAGGAATATGGTATAAAAGCAGAATCATATGATTTTTAATGAAGTTCTCTTTAGATAATAGGAATTGAAATCTTCAGTGTAAAAATTAAATAGGAAGTCCTTCTAAGATTGAGAAAAGAATAAAGAAGAATAAGAGATGAACTGTGAGGAGGGAGAAAGTGGACATTTTCCTTACTGTGGACTAAAGTTTTGTTAGAATAACCTGAGTATGTATGATCCATTTTTTCAGACAGGCTTTTGGTCTTGATGTCTGCCCATGGTGCAGCTCTAACAATAAGCTATGAACTTCACCTTGGCACGTGACCTTGTAATCACACTCTCACCCTGTTTGTTCCAAACCCGCCGCAGTTGTGCCTTCATGAGGTACCTGCACCTTTCCTGGAACATATACTTGGTTTGATTTCAGCCATCTCTCTCACAAAAGTGGGAATGACAAAATTTAAATTTGTTCTTTTGTTAGGATTGTAGCTGTAAATGTAAAAAATTAGTTATTTTCATTTAAAATTATGGAATCCCCAAATCTGAAAGGAACCTGTGGATAACTGGTTCATTCTTTTGTTCACACACTGATATAATACTAAAACAATGTGTCACAAGAAAAATGTAGGATTTAGATATTTTTTCCAAGCAAAAGTTGTTTTTATATGTGGTCTATAGTCTGTACTGCCCAACCCTGTTTACAAGTTGGCTTTTCTTGGGTCCTATACTTGTCCTTCTCTTGTCACAGAATGAATTTTCTCTAGGTGATCTTATTCACTCCATTTAAATTTATATCTATATCATGATGATTCCTGGATATAACATTTGCTTCAAACTATTCTGATTTTTGTATTCTAGTATGCAGCAAAGGATATTAGAATAAACTGTCAAAAGCAAAGGAGAAAGCCTGGAGGGAAAGATATCAGAAAAATCAGGAAAGAGAATGCTTAAATTGAATGTGTCTACCCCAAAATTCATATGTTGAAATTCTAACTCTCAAGGTGATGGTATTAGCAGCTAGGGCCCTTGGGAGGTGATTAGGTCATTAGAAAGGGCCCTCCTGAACAGGATTAGTGATTATGCTATTTACATAAATTATGCTAATTAATCACTCTAATGCTGATTAGATTAATTAACATTATAAAAGTAACCCTCAGAGATGCCTTACTCCTCTGCAGTATGAGGATACAGTGAAAAGATGGCTATCTATGAACAGTGCCTATCTAGGAACAGTGCCATCACCAGACACTGAATCTGCTGGGACCATATTTTGGGAATTACCATTCTCAGAATGGTGAAAAATAAGTGTTATTTATAAGCATCAGTTTATGGAATTTTTCTTATGACAACCTGAATTGACTAAGACAGAGGGTTTCAAGTAAATCCCATTAAATGATTCACTGGGAATGAAAAAGAAAAGCTCTGAAAACAGTTCACAGTATTTTTCAATCAGGGTCACTGGTTACCCTGGTGAGGGGAATTATAACAGACTTGTATGAATTTCATACTGGACTGAAGAATATTAAAATGGAAGTGAAAAATGGAAGGCAACATGTATGGAATTTTAAGAACCATGATATGAATAGGGCAACTGTGCTTAAAATTTTTCATAAAATGAATTAGAAATGTCAGTGAAAGTATTTTATTGCAGGCAAGGGCTGTGAAGATGGTAATAACATCTAAAGCACACATGCACAAAACACGGTAGTAGACAGAGTGGGATATGTATACATGGGAAAATTTCATGATCCCAAACCTCAAGTATTTTACAACTGTGGAGAACAGAAGGAATATAGATAAGGCAAAATGAAAAAAGCTTTTAAAATATACATATACTTGAGAGAGGCTATAAGATAGAAACCTATAATCATTTCTATTAGGTGGATAGAACAGAAGACAGTTCAGGGTAGGTGGTATTCAAGCTGAGTCTTAGAGAGTGAGTATGGTTTTAATCTGCAAAAAAGAAAAAAGGGAGGAAGCAAGTTCTTGGCTGATGACTGAATAACTGAACCAATAGGAAGACCTGGTAAGTGATTCCTAGTTGGTTTGGTTAGGTTGCATGGAAGGATATATTTGAATGTCAAGATGTGGTGCTGTATCATGATTTTATTTTATAAACTTTTAAAGGTTCTTGAGTTTGTTATTATTTTCCAAGAAGTGGGAAGTAGCATGTTCCTGCCTATATTTTAGAAAAATAATTCTGATAATAGTGGGTGAGAGGGAGAGGAGGCTATTTCAATAGTCAAGGTGAAGGATATTGAGGACTATTGAAAGAAAAATATTTATTTATAAGATTTTATTTATTTATTTAAGAGAGAGAGCGAGCAGGAGAGAAAGTACATGAACAGATACAGAGGGAGAAGCAAACCCTGCTGCTAAGCAGGGAGCCTGACATGGGGCCGGATCCTAGGACACTGGGATCATGACCTGAGTAGAAGGCAGAAGCTTTATCAGCTGAGCCACCCAGGCGCCCCAGAAAGAAGATACTTAATGAAGAAGGAATACTTAATAAATATCAAGGAGAGGAGATAAACAAGATTTTTTACAGTTTTGATGCCAAAGGCTAGAGGAAAATGGTCAAATATGGTTATGTAGATTTCTGTTCAGCACAATGCTATAATGCTCTAGAGAACTTTTGTCATTTAGAGATGAGAACACCGATTAAAAACGTCTTTTCTATGAAACTGGAGGTCAGAATCTAATGTCAAGATATAATATCAGCATCTTAGATATCCTTTGTTATTTCATGTAACACTTGAAAAATACATTTAGAATGGGTATATGGCTATCAAATGGTGATTTTTCCCATTTCTTAATGAAGTTAAGAAGTTTACCAGTTTGGAAAAACAGAAATCAGTTAATTGTATGGTTGTCAAATAAACTTTTTAAAAAAAATTTCATTTATTTATTTGAGAAAGGGAGAAAGAGCACAAGAGTGGGGTGAGGGGCAAAGGGAGAAGCAGACTCCCCGCTGAGCAGGGAACAGCCCCCCCCCCCCAACACAGTGCTTGATCCCAGGACTCCAGGATTACGACCTGAGCCAACAGCAGCTGCTTAACCAACTGAGCCACCCAGGTGCCCCTCAAATAAACTTTTAAGTCAACAAGACACTTATCTACAAAACAGACTGATAGCATTGAATTGAAGAATAAGTACAAAATCCCAATTAAGTTATAAAGATACCAAAAGAGTGCTTAGATACAAACAATTGGACAATGAACTATAAATTACATTTAATCAAATCTTACTATATTTCTTTCCTAGAAATGAAAAAAAATTTTTAAATGTTGCTATGAAATTACATGGATTGATTGGGTATTAGATGCTTTTGAACAATACACTGAAAACAAAAGCCAGATAGTTTTGTCCATCATTTAGAAATGATGTTAAATGGAATGGAGACAGAAACAAGAAGGGGTTTGGTAAAAGAGAGAACACAGAGAGAAAAATGTCAGAGAAAGAGGATGTAATCACACAGATTAAAGGTCAAAGCGAAGAGAATCATTCTTAAGGAACTTTTTCTGATTTCAGAATGGTAATTCAGAATGCAACTAAAGCATCTTGAGGAGGGAAGAGTTTCTGGTGCAGGCAAATTCAGAAAAATATGCAGAACTCAGGGAAATTCTTAGTAGGTATCTATATATGCCATCCAGCATTTTTGAGGATGACAATTCTTACCAGCCTTGGTCAATCAGTCAATAAATATTTATTGAATGTTTGCTATATGTGTAATATTATAACACTAGGAGAAACACTAATTTCCAGGGCTATGCAAAATATGTTATATATAATATATTATATATAATATAATATATTATTTTTATATGTTATATAAAACATATAAAATGTTATATATATATATATATATATATATAACATATAAAATATGTTATATATAATATATTCCCAGAATGCACATATTTAGCTAGGAAAATAAAAGTGAAATGCATAAAATAATTGTAGTCCCTTAAGTGTTTGATTTAAGTAAAGACTGCAATAGAAGATAAGAAAAATGAAATTATCCTAGGTTGGAATAATTAGAGCTGGAATTTGAAAAATGGTTAAAACTTGAGGGCTAAATCTTGACTCTAGTCCCAGGAACCAGTGCATGATTGCTGAGTTAATAGATGAATAAACAATAGATGAACTGGTAGAAGAAGAAAGAACGTGGTGTTCTTGGCAAGGAGAATTGGTGCAAGCAAAGTGAATTTTTGGGAGAACATGTGAATTTCGATGCAGAGTAGAGTCGAGTCAATATTTGCTTATTATATCCCAATTGTGGAATATTATAATATTTGTAGATGACAGTAATAATGATGATTGGTATTGCTATTAAACATCCCATCTATAAACACATTTAAGTTATTTAAAAGTTTGAGTCCAGAACCATTCTCAGAAAAATCTAGATTCAAATCTCATCTTCTATTTCTTACCCACATGAGCTTCAACAATTTCTCACTCTTGACCACTCTGAAAGTAAAAATGACTATATATATACCTAATGTCAGAGGGTTATTGTGAATGTTAAATAAGAAAATATCAAGTACTTAGTACAGAGCTTGCCACATAGAAAGCACTAAACAACTGTTATCTCTATTATCTTCATGAAGAACATTATTTTATGACAGAATGACCTTTTATGTTGCCCTATTGTTTTCATATTACTAAGCTATGTTTATATAAACATTTATATTCAGTTATAAGACTGAGTAAAGATCAATTCTATTCAAGTTGGAATATAGAGAATAAAATAAAGACCTCCAAGTGGTAAGGATATTTTTATAGCTTATAATAAAAAGTGTTTGCTTTGAAGTGTGAGGAGTTATAAAACAGATGTGATGGTGATCAATATTGGACCAATTAAGTTAATGGAAATTAAGCGGGGCTCTTGGGTAGTGCTTGTGTGGGGTGTAATGGATTTTTTCCCGGAGCACCATTTCTACGGACTCTGATATACAGAGCATCCTAAGAGCTGGATGTCAGCAGGATTGTTGAGGAAACGGGTTTCTCAAGTGATTCTACAGTGTTTAATCCCCAAATGGTTTATATTTGGTTTTACAATGTTGCTATTGCAGCAAGGACTTGTTCAGGCTAATATTAAACTTAGAGTGCCTTCTTCCAGGATGAAATGATGTAAGGGAACACAGGTGTTAACTCAAGGGTATCTCTTATGAGGTTCACCAAGAGGAGGGAGCAGTAAATTGGCCACGGATGAGACTCAAAGTACACAGATGAGTAGTTAAGGAGGGACTAACGAATTTGATTTTAATAAACCATGAACCTGTGATTGCTGCATTCATTACCTTAACTCTGTTTTTCTATTCCTATAAGAACAAAGGCACATACATGACAGCAGGATAAAGCTTTGCTATTCACAATTCTAAACTCTTGAAATAAGTTTTAATTTCAGAATCATAAGTTAAAAAAAGGTAACGGTCTGTTGAGGAAACACAAAATACCATTAGGTCAAAAGTATAAATCATTATGCTGTTGTGAATGCTCCAAAAAAATCAAATTAAAAAAACATGCTTTCATTTGGAGGAAAACGAAACAGACACTAAATAATGGATGGGTTTCCCTGTTTCCAAGTTGGCAGACTGGAGTTAGTAAAGAGGTGGCCAGGTTTACATTTATGTTGATTATTGCTAGAAGTCGCTTTTTCGTCTTTTTTTCTAAGCCTTCGATAATCTGAGGGTCAAAGAGAACCAATGGGAAAAACCACGCTGAATAATAAAAGGCTGGAATTGTCATCTTCACAGTTGCTGGCCATTTCATTTAGCTAAAACCGGAGGACTGAATATTTTCTGAAATTCAAGCCAGAAACAAACATAAAATACCACTTAGAGACAACAGTCTCCACCAAAGAGTATACTCTTCAGTTGTTAGATAACATGATTACTTGACAAATGAAACAAAAGATCCTTTAAGTTTATATTATTACTGTAAAAAAATCAGTGTTTTTGACAAATTAAACCAAACGATTCTTAAACTTATATTGTTGCAAGTCTATTCCCAGTAGGTGTTTATATGGCTGGAATAATCCCTCACTTCCAAATAAAGAATTAGAAGAGTCGATTCTTATTGCTCAGAGCATTTTAAACATGAAAGATAAACAGTTAGAAAAGGTGAATTATCAATTAATGAAGACATGATGGGAGAGTAACTAAAATTTCTATCCTCCAACTTCAATTTGAGGGCAGGTAACAATTCAGAAGAAGCTGTTCCCATGGAAAAAAGTCACTACAAATAAAAGTATACAAAAGACACATATTCTATATATGTGGATTCAATATTTTTTATACTGAAACACATTGTAGTACTCTATGTATTTCCTCTCATTTTATAATTTTATATTTAAATTGTGGAGTTTAACTAGTAACACTATCAAAGTCATTCAGTAGCAAAGCAGTAAGTTCAGAAATTATGAGAAATTTTCTCATAACCAGAAAAACCTGGGAGATGCACATGTACCCTCAATGAATAATTCTCCTTACTAAAAGCTGCCATTTTCACCCTATCTCAATTGATCAGATTCCATCCAAATTAGTTATCAGAAGGGCTTTGCAATTCTGTTTTTTTTTTTTTAAAGATTTTATTTATTTATTTGAGAGAGAGAGAGACGGTGAGGGAGAACATGAGTTGGTAAGTGGGATTAGGCAGAGGAAAAGGGAGAAGGGAGCCTGATATGGGGCTTAATCCCAGGACCCTGAGATCATGACCTGAGCTGAAGGCAGATGCTTCACCAACTAAACCACCCAGGCACCCCAGACCTTTTACCATTCTACTTAACTTTCTAAGTACATTGGCAGGATGTACACATTTAGATCTTAGGTAAATATGAATTTATTTAAGAAAAGTTACAAAAAATGCATTTTTATGTACTTTAAACAACAAAAAAGGTAGTAGAATAAATTTGATAAGTTGATAATAGAACCTGTTGAAACTAAATTTTCAGTGCAGGTAGGGTAAAATAAAATGAAAAACTTCTGTGATAGAGGAAACAGCATTGTTATATATTAAAGAAATACACTTCCCATCCACCCACATGTAAAATCAAAATAGAGGAGAATCAATAAAACCAATAAGTTCCCTTTGGAAGAAAATCCCCATTTTCTTTAGCCCAGAAATCTGAAAGCTTTTAACTTGTAATGAAATGCATTTTATCTTGTGGGGGAGGAGTCACCAAAACACTCAGGGTGCTGTTGTTCATAGTCCACCGTTACTGTACAATGAGCCTCATCCCACTTCATTCTGTCACTGAGAACTGCAAACCTGTTTGTTGGGATTAGCATTTTTAGCTTAGCATTTTTAAACTTTGCGTGATTTATTTAGTAGATCTCACTTGTTAAAATAATTCTTAATCTTCACATTCACAGCCGAAAAGAAATTGGGACTACTATAATGGAAATCAAGATGTGTCTAATATGTATTTTCATCTGGAAGTAACTCCATGAGTATGTAACCTTATATGACGTTTAAATAAATTTGCCCAATGCGGTTTCCCTTTGATTTTACCTCTGCATATCTTTTGAGAGGGACTTTTCTGGTTTTAAATGTAGACAGCTAGTTATTTTCAAATGGCCAGCCATGGCAGTTGACTGAAAAATGACTTCACAATAGGATATATATATTTTAAAGTAGACTCTTTAAATTAAAAAGAAGTTTCCCTATAAGTACAATGAATTCATCTTTGGCAAAGCAACAAAGGCAATATAGTGGGGCAAAGATAGTCTCTTCAACAAACGGTTCTGGAACAAATGGACATCCACATGCAAACAATGAATCTAGACACAGACCCCAAACCCTTCACAAAATGGATCAGACAACTAGGTGTAAGATACAAAACTAAGACTCCTAGAAGATAGCATAGGAAAAGCCCAGGTGACCTTGGGTATGGTGATGCCTTTTTAGATAAGAGAACAAAAACAATCCATGAAAGAAAGAATTACTAAGCTGGACTTCATTAAAATCAAAGACTTCTGCTCTGTAGAAGACAGCATCAAGAAAACTAGAAGATAAGCCACAAACTGAGGGAATATATTTTCAAAAGATACATTTGATAATGGATTGTTAGCCAAAATACACAAAGAACTCTTAAAACTCAACAGTTAGAAAAAAATGACAAGTGAACCAAGACCTTGAGAGTTCATCAAAGAATATATACAAACTGTCGGCAAATAAATATAAAAAAAGATACTGCTAATCATAGGTCATCAAGGAAATTGCAAATTAAAAAGTAAGATATTACTCTATACCTATGGCCCAAACGCTGAACACTGACAACACCAAATGCTGGTGAGAATGTGGAGTGTCACAAACTCTTACCCACTGTTGTGTGAAAGTGAAACAGTATAGCTACTTTGGAAGACAAGTTGGCAGTTTTTTAAAAATTAAGCATATACTGTTAGCATATGGCAAAGCAATCTCACTTCTTGGTATTTACCCAAAGGAGTTGAAAACCTAGGTATACATAAAAACCTGTGCATGGATGTTTATAGCAGCTTTATTCATAATTACAAAACCTTACAAGCAACCAAGATGTTCTGTAGTACATGAATGGATAAATAAATTGTGGTACCTCCAGATAACAGAGTACTATGAAGTACTAAAAACAAAAACCAAAAACCAAAAGCCAAAAAACCCATAAGTAATCAAGCTATGAAAAACATGGAAGAATCATAAATGCATATTACTAAGTGATTAAAGCTAATCTGAAAAGGCTACATACTAAACAGTTCTGACTATCTGACTTTCCAGAAAAGGCAAAACTATGGAGACAGTAAAAAGATCAGTGGTTCTCAGGGGTGGGGTGGGGGGAGAGATGAATAGGCAGAGTACAGAATATTTTTAGGGTGGTAAAATATTCTGTATGCTATTATAATGTTGGATATATGTCATTATACTTTTGTCTAAACCCATAGAATGTACAGCACCAGGAGTGAACTCGAAGGTATACTATGGACTTTGGGTGATTATGATGCGTCAGTGTAGGTTCACCCTTGGTTAAAAAAAAAAAAAAAAAAAAAAAGTGCCATTCTGGTGAGTGATATTGATGGTGTGAGAGGCTATACATGTGTAGGGGCAAGAAGTTTTTGGGAAATCTCTATAACTTCCTTTCAATTTTGTTGTAGGTCTAAAAGTTCTTTTAAAAAATATAATATATAAAAACTTAAAAAGAAATTCACATGCCACTAGATTTTTAATGTTCTTCATTTTGTCTGAAAGTATCTCTGAAACTGTTTGGAGTGAAATTCTATAGAAACCAGCAATGTCATAACACAGAAATATGATTACTGAATCACTAGGTCATCTAGCTTTCTAGCATTACATAATTAACATTCTGTCTAGATATTTGAGCCACTTTATATTGTTATGGATCATGAAATTAAAACAGTAAGATAAGGACTGAATTACTTTACCTGAGATTTGCATTTATTAAAAGTTAAGTGAATGAATAAAAAATTAAATATTATGCCCTATGTTTGAGGGCATTTTGAAGTTTTACAAAGAAATGCATCTTACTAAAAAGTTGATTTGCTCATCAAATTAAGCAGTATCTTTAGGAAAAAGTTCAGTCTGAGACTGTGGACTCTGAGAAACAGAGTTTTGGAGGCAGGGGGTGGGGGGATGGGTGAGCCTGGTGGTGGGCATTAAGGAGGGCACGAATTGCATGGAGCACTGGGTGTGGTGCATAAACAATGAATTTTGGAACATTGGAAAAATAATAGAACCTTTAAAAAAAAAAGGAAAAGTTCAATCTCGAAAAAATTCCAATAGAATCAGTAATTAAATAAATATTAAATAAATAAATTAAGTAAATAAGTATTTATTTACTTATTTAAAGGCATTTATTTGTAACCTGATAAATAGAGGAAAATATATTAGGAAATGGGACTATAAGGAAGCATAAATTTTTCTGAAAAAAACACTGACATCCATATACATGCTTATAATATACATGATACGTGTAACAATGTTATGGCTAAAACTAATAACTTACATCATATTACTGTGTGCCAGACATAGGTCTAAGTTTTGTACTCACATTAACTTATTTAATCCTCAAAACAATTTTGCTATTGTAATCTTCATATAATGAGTGAAAAAAATAGGCACAGTGGGCTCAAATAACTTGTCCAATCTTACACAGCTAATGAGTCTTACTAGAGGGCCCAAACAATAAGGGAAAAAAGTAAATGAGCATATACCAAGAAGAATGTGTGAAGTCACCTAAGGGTACTATGAGTCAAGAGTTGTAGAGATTCACAGGAGAGAGAGCTGACAAAAATTTGCAAGAAGCACTCCGGTCTCAGGGTGATGGCTGGCATCTGACACATCTTCGAAAGATGAGAAAGTATTTAAAAGTAGGGATAGAGGTGGGAACTGGGCATCCTGGGAAGTCAGAGCAAAAATAATCAAATGTGGACATGGAAAAGTTCGTGCTGTGTTCGGGAAACAATGGGCTGAGTTCGGGACAATAGGTCGTCCAGCTTGACCAGAGGGTAGGGACAACAGATGTGTGTCTCTGGGGTGCAGGTGAACCCTAGTTGCTCGGTGCTTCCTGTCTCCCCTGTACTTCCAGCCCTGGGGTCAGGTGGCTGGGAGCCAGCTGTTCATCGATTCCGTCCATAGAACACAGGCTGAGAGGGGTATCGTCTTGGGTATTATCTGAGTTAGGAAGAAATGGAAGGCGCACTCTCAGTCCCCAAAGAAGAGATGGGCAAAACAGCGGTAATGACATTTGAAAGCACAGCAAGACATCGTGAAACCCTATCGCAGCTGTACCGTTGCCAGTGGAGGAGAGCTAATGGAGGCCATGGGGTCAGAAGCCAGAGAAAACAGGGGACATTCCGTGGACTCCACACATCCCTGTTCATTTTCCTCTGCTACCCCGGCTTGCAAATCAGCTAGCCATTTTTTGAGAAGCAGGAGACAGCTACATTTTTACATTTGGCTTGGTATAAGTACAGGGAAAAGTCTCTCACAAATGTTTTTTGTGTTCTGAGAAATAAAAAAAAAAAAAATGGGATGAATGGACATATGTTATCATCAGAGATTCTTGCTTTGGCCCAATTTTTCAGGAAAGAAAAAACTGTGGTAAGATGAAAATGTTACAAGTAAGAACATATGGGTTTCACAGTAATATCATTTGATAACTTAATGGGCTGTATCTCCTTGGTAGCACAGAGCTAAAGTATGTGTGGCTCTTATTCCTTCTAAACCTACTTCAAGCAATATACACAATTACCTGTTACTATACTCACACCGCAAATGGGATAACAGAGGCAGAGGAGTTTTTAGTGATTTGTTCATGATCACCAGATGCAGTGAGTTTCTCCTAATCAGGGTTTTATCCACAATTCTTTTCTGAGATATACGTGATATGGGGCTATGGGCACTCCCCTTCATCTTGCTGCCAAATAATAGGGAGAAAAAAATCCCATGATTTAGAAAGGTCATCATAACAGTTTTCTGCATTTATCAAGCAATTAATGATTTTCAAAGCTCTTGCACATATATTGCCATCCTCCTATCTATCCTGCCACACAGGGTTGTGTGTCCAGCAGAAGATAAATGTAGAGATGGTAGCTGGTACACGGTTTTCGGTATTTAAAGCAGAGATTCAAATCCCAGATAACCCAGGGCTTTGGGGTATGTGTAGTCAAGTCCAGTGCCCCTCACACTATAAGATGACATTGTCTGTCAAAACAGTCTGTCCCATGTATAGATGAAATTAAAAGAGTCTAGTGAAAATAATAGATATTAAGAAAAGAAACCTTTTACTCAATCAAGAAATCATGTCTGACTACAGATCAAAGTTCTGTTCTACAAATGACAATGAAGGTTTAAAAATTTATGTTGGTGGTAAAAATGAATTTGTAATTCATATCTTCTATCTTTGATCAAAGTACTTTCTAGAGAATGTGAATAAGAGAAAAGTGTGGAGTTAATCCAACAAAATCTGGTAATCAATTAAAATCCTGAGATACAGTTTAGGATGAAAGATGGCTACTATGCCTTTAAAGTCATTAAAAAGATGACTCTCAATATTCCTGATGATAGAAGAGTCTGTATTTTATTGTCTAATTACCGGCAATTGACTTTTTTAGAAAGTGTTGCCCTTTTCAGAGGAGAAACATTTTTACCAGGTTGTCTTCATCTGTTTTTTTTTTTTTTTTTTTTTTTTTAAGGATTTTATTTATTTATTTGACAGACAGTGATCCCAAGTAGGTGGAGAGTCAGGCGGGGGAGGGCGGTGGATGAGGGGGATGCAGGCTCCCTGCCAAGCAGAGAGCCCAACACGGGGCTCAATCCCAGGACCCTGGGATCATGACCCAAGCAGAAGGCAGAAGCTTTAACCTACTGAGCCACCCAGGCCCCCCTTCATCTGTCTTTTGATAGGTGTAGTAAAAGGAATAGTAAAAGTAAAATTCCACACATTATAGTTACATTTGTTTAAGTTTTGTGATAAGCAGATTAAAATTAATTTTAAATTGTGGTTTCCCTGGCCCCCCATCACCACAGCGAATTTTATATCCATGTTTGCTTTCTTATTTCCTGAATCTTAAGTTAGTATTTCAAAGACAGACCTAAGCATTTAGCCTTTCAGCACTGATTTGTCTCTGGAACCCAATACCCACTTCTGTTTGACAGCCTCTGTAATCACTACCAACATTTCCAGAGCCCACAGACAGGTCATTTGCTAAAAGAGGTGTTGGGTTTGTGCTTGTTTCTTTTAATTATTTTTATTTGGCTAAATAATGACTGTCTAGCTATGCATTTCCAGTTTATCAAATACTTAAGACACGATAATCCAGACATTAGGTATTATCTCTTATGGACTAGGTTTCTTCACCCTTAAACTAACTTGTTCTTTTTCAGACCTGACCATTAGCTCAATGTTTTCTTTTCTTTTTCACTTTTAAGGAGAAATAAACACAAACCACAGAAAGATGGGCTTTTACATAGTGGGTTGCCATTTTCAATCATAGTTTAATGAGACACTTTCTTTTGCCAAATATAGTGCAGTATGAATCAGGTGACCCTTATGTTATCCTTTTGTGAATCAGAGCTGCACTAGCTGTGGGCCAGGTATACTGAAGATAAAAATACAGCAAGAAGGAAATTTAAATAGATCATATGTTTATAATCATATGTTCATAATCATATGACATTATCAGAGAGATCAGAAAAAAATTAAATTCAAAATTGTAACATCCTACTCAGAATCACCTAGTTAGTTACTTGTTACTGGATAAAGAAATCCATTTCAAACTTAATGTCAATGCTTTATATAATAAAAACCATATAAGAAAGCACTGGAGATTGCCAATCACTTGTTTCCTATTCATATTTTACCTCACCCTGGAAAGAATAAGGTAGATTATTGACTTATAGGGCATTAAGACCAAAGATAATTTTAAGATGAGGAAAAGTATCAGATAGTGTAGTGATCCTGGCCTTTGATGCACATTAAATTCACAAGGGGAACTTTTATAAACTACCTATTCCCAGGCCGCACCAAGTAAGACCAATTAAATTAGAATCTCTGGAAGTGACACCCAACCACTTGCATTTATTAATGAGTCTGCCGAGGGTTCTACTGTGCATTCAGGAGGGGAAACACATAGACAGTGATTACAAGCACAGATTTGTGGTAAGAAGACCTAAGATTCTAAGTGGCATCTGGCTACTGACTGTGAACAAGTTACTTAATTTAGTACTAGATTTCATCTGTAAATCAAGTACTTGTTTCTTTGGCTTATTTCAAGAGTGAGATGAGCTACTACTTGGCATAAATTAAGTACTATTACTATAATGCAGGGCGGGGGGGAATCCACTTCATGTGCAGGTAAAGTGTGACAGCATGTGTCAAGTTCCGAAACTGTATTTTACTGCCTGTACTCCAATATCTGATGGAATTCCAGATTTTCATGATGGCTTCACTTCCTGAATTAGGACTTCAAATTTTTCTTCAGAAGCAATGCTGTGCCTTCCTGAAGTAACAATGCAACCTGGTTAAGAGCGTAAACTCAGGAGCTAATAGTCAGGTTTGAATCTTGACTGCGCCTTCTGTTAGTTTTGTGACACTGACCAAACATTTAACTTGTCTGTCCCTCAGTTTGCTCATCTGTAAAACTGTCTACTAACAGTACCTGTTCCAGAGAGATGTTGTGAGGAGTAAATGCATTAATAAGTGCAATATATAAAGCCATTAGTGTTAGTATGTTCCAGCACATTATAAAGTAGTAAAAAATGTTACCTATGATAATTATGATAGTGATAATGATGATGGTAGTAAAAGAACTCCTTTATCGATGTTTCAAACAAAAGAATCTATTTTCCTTGAGTGGAAAAACCTAATATTGTGTCACATAGATCTTTCTATTTTTAACTATTCCCCCATGCCATTTCCAATAGAATGCCACACCATATCTACCATGCATGAAGAACCATGCATGAAGAATCAAGTTTTCAAGGGCAAGATTCAGATCTTCCTTATTTATCTAATGATTCAAATCCATATCCACTTCTTGAA